>NW_026962286.1:0-1000 GCF_032445375.1 Bacillus rossius redtenbacheri
GCCTGCGGGACTCTGTAATATATAGAGTGGGGAGCCAGAAAATTCACGTTCGTGGTTGTTCGCGAATCGGGACTTTTAGCATTTCGAGCAGGGAGCTGGATAAATTCTCCCTGGTTCGAGGCCTTGGCGGCCTGGAAAAATGCCCGCGTTGGGGCGTTGTGCGCACCCATTGCAAGGCCCAATTTTGGTTATATAGGGGGTAGTAGTGTCCCGAGGGGAAATATTAACATGTTTAATACTGCTTCCAGGCAATAGGAAAATGTTTCGGCGACGGAAGGCACCACTACCCGGCAAATTCACGCCCCTCGGACTCCATGCGCCTGCTTGTAATAGGGAATCGGGACTTAGAAAAAATTCGAGCAGAGAGCCAGAAAATTCTCCCGGCGATAGAGGCCTCCGCAACCGAGGAAATGGTCATTGGTGATTTTGCATGTAAAATTTACATGTGTATTAACACAGGCTGGGAGAAGCAGGCTTGCAGGACTCTGCAATATATTGAGCGGGGAGCAAGAAAATTCTGGCAGCGACCGAGTCCTCCGCGGCCGAAGAAATGGTCATTCGTGATTTTGCATGTTTAATTAACATGTGTTTTAACACAGGCTGGGAAAAGCAGGCCTGCGGGATTGTGAAATATATTGTGCAGGGAGCCAGAAAATTCTGTCGGTGTATGAGGCCTCCGCGGCAAGGAAATGATCATTGGCAATTTTGCTTCTAAAATTAACATGTGTATTAAAACAGACTGGGACGAGTAAAATATTGCGGCGACTGAGGCCTCCACACCCCGGCAAAATATGGGCCCTCGGTCTCTGCATATTTCTAATGAAGCAGGCCTGTGGGACTGTGCAATATATTGAGCTGCGAGCCAGAACATTTTGGCGGCGACCGAGGCCTCCGCGGCCGGTGTTACGCTCGGCGCTCGGGTTCAGAGTCTACCCATGGCAAGGCCCATTTTGGGTTATATAGGGGGTAGTGGTGTCTCTAGAGGGAAAAAATACATGGT
>NW_026962287.1:0-1000 GCF_032445375.1 Bacillus rossius redtenbacheri
AGGTAAGTCAATTCAAGTCAACAATAGTGTAAATTTTTTAAATTAATTTTAGTAATAAACAGTTTATTTAAAAAAAAATTATTGTATTAATAAAAAATAGTGTGGGATGAATGGAGTCAATTGATATAAATTTTTTATTGCCATATGTGAGTATAAGGATTATCATGTGGATAATATCTTAAGAAGCACCCCATTTATATATTGTTAAATAAAAAAATAATTTGATATACACTATTATTAATTTATATTTATTAATTAATCTTAAAATATTGTTAATTCAAAATTCTTTTCTATTTTGAAATTTTGTTTTCCATAGAAACAGTGTTTATTGTTTTTTTAACTAATTTTTATTAATTTTTTTAAATATTTTCAGTAAAAATATATTAGCTTGGATCAGTTATGACGTTTTTTCTTTCCGAGAAGCTGTGGCAGAAGCAGCAGCCTCGTCCACACAGTAGTTCTTAAGAAATAGCAATTTTTCTCTATTCGTGGTTGTTTTCGTTCGTGGTTGTTTGCAGTGCGGGGCGAATCGGGACATCGAGCGGGTAGCTGAAATTTCTCCCGGCGATCGAGGTTTCTGCGGCCGGGAAAAACGCCCGCACTCGGGCGTTGCGCGCACCCATGACAAGGCCCATTTTGGGTTATATAGGGGGTAGTTGTGTCCCGAGGAGAAAAAATTAACATGTTAAATACTGCTCCCAGGCAATTGTAAAATGTCTCGTCGACGCAAAGCACCACTACCCGGCGAATGTCCGCCCCTCGGACTCCGTGCGCCTGCCTGTAACAGTGAATCGGGACTTTGAAAATTTCGAGCGGGGAGCTGTAAAAATTTGCACCGCGATCGAGGCTTCGGCGGCTGGGAGAAAGCTCGGCGCTCGGGCTCCGCGTCTACACATGGCAAGGCCCATTTTGGGTTATATAGGGGGTAGTGGTGTCTCTGGAGGGAAAAAATACATGGTAAATATTGCAGCCAGAGCCTACGGCAATCTGTTGTCGACCG
>NW_026962288.1:0-1000 GCF_032445375.1 Bacillus rossius redtenbacheri
GAAGAATCATTAAAAAAAATGAGATTATTGAAAAATTATTTTTACTTAGTTGTGGAGAACCAGATAATGAACGTCTATTTAAGTAACCAAAACGTAAGGAATGAGTCAAAAAATTATTTTTTTTTTTAGATAATATTTAAATAGTTTCACATGAGTCAGCAAGTCAGAAGTTGCACGTAGATTTTTAAAAAAATTTTACCTACTATTAATGGCATTATATAAACACGATCAGAATTCAGCACTTGACCGGTATTGTAATTTTATAGCGTTTTTTTAAAGTAGAAAAATAATAACTTAATCATCACTGCAAATTATAGTTGAACACCATTAAAGAGAATCATAATAATGAAAATAAAGTATTGTATGCCCTTAAACGTATTAAATAAGACAGTTAAATCAATTAACATGTATGCATGATTCCGCATCTTGTTAAATCATCTTCGTTGATATAATTGGCGGCGTAGGTCACACTTACTGCACGATGCTACTGTAAATGTGTCAGGGTTCCAGATAGCTGTTTTTTTTTCTAGCATAGACGCACGGTGTGACTATTGTATACGGAGGAATTCATTTAATACAACAAAAAAAAGGCTATTAATTCGTCGAGCGAGCGTGCGTGTGTGTCGATGTTATTGGAAACGTGAGTTCACCGGAGAGATTTTTTTTTTTTCCTTCTTTCTTTCTGTTGTCGTGCGCAAAGGGGCATGACGACCGTTATTGGCTTCGGCGGAGCTCAGGGAATGAAACGTGACATGTCCGTCAAGTGGGCCCGGTCATATTTCGTCGGGAATAATTTTTTTTCAAAATTCGTTAGTGCTACGTTAGTGCTGGTAAGTGCCGAAATTTGGTCGTTAGTGCTCCAAAATTGCAACTTTTATGGCCGATTTAGTGATCCGGGCTGGCTTGACGTCAAGCTGGCCCGGAAACAAAAGAAAAAGGACAATATGGAAAATTCAATGAATGCATTCGTTAGTGCTACGTTAGTGCTGGTTAGTGCCAA
>NW_026962289.1:0-87937 GCF_032445375.1 Bacillus rossius redtenbacheri
AGGCAGTCAATTAGGCAGGCAATTAGGAAGGATAATAGCCAGTTAATTAAGCAGGCAATTAGACAGTTAATAAGGCAGGCAATTAGGAAGGCAATTAAGCAGGCAATTAACCAGGTAGGCAGGCAATTAGGCAGGCAACTAGGCAGGCAATTAGGCAGGCAACTAGGCAGGCAATTAGGCAGGCAATTAGGCAGTTAATTAGGCAGGCAATAAGGCAGGCAATTAGGCAGTTAATTAGGCAGGCAAATAGGTAGTTTATTAGGAAGGCAATTAGGCAGGCAATTAGGCAGTTAATTAAGCAAACAATTAGGCAGTTAATTAAGCAGGCAATTAGGCAGTAAACTAGGGAAGCAATTAGGCAGGCAGGCAATTATGCATGCAATTAAGCAATAAATTAGGCAGGCAGGCAATTTGGCAGGTAATTAGGGAGACAATTAGGCAGGCAATTAGGCAGGCAATTAGCATACCTTTAGGCAGTTAATTAGGCAGGCAATAATGCAGGCAAAAAGGCAGGCAATTAGGCAGTTAATATGGCAGGCAATTAGGCAGGCAATAGAGCAAACAATTAGGCAGGCAATAAGACCGTTAATTAGGCAATCAATTAGGCAGGCAATTAGGCAGTTAATTAGGCTAGCAATTAGGCAGATAATTAGGCAAGCAATTAGGCAAGAACTAAGGCAGATAATTAGGCAGGCAATTAGGCAGTTAATGAGGCCCGCAATAAGGAAGGCAATTAAGAAGGCAGGCAATTAGGCAGGCAATTAAGCAGTTAATTAGGCAAGCAGGCAATTTGGAAGGTAATTAGGCAGGCCATTAGCAGGCCATTAGGCAGCCAATTAGGCTGTTAATTAGGCAGGCAGTTAGGCAGGCAATTAGGCAATTTATTACGCAGGCAATTGGGCAGGCCATTAGGTAGTTTATTAGGCAAGCAATAAGGCAGGCAATTAGGCAGACAATTATGCAGGCAATTAGGCAGTTAATTAGCAAGCAATTAGGCAGCTAGGCACTTAGGCAGGCAGGTAAAAAAGCAGGCAATTAAGCAGTTAATTAGGCAGGCAAGCAATTTGGCAGGTAATTAGGCAGGCAATAAGGTAAGCAATTAAGCAGGCAATTAGGCAGGCAAGTAGGCAGGCAATTGAGCAGATAATTAAGCAGATAATTAGGCAGGCAATAAGGCAGGCAATTAGGCAGTTAATTAGGCAAGCAAATAGGCAGGCAATTAGGTAGTTAATTAGGCAGGCAATTATGCAGGTAATTAGGCAAGCAATTAGTTAGATAGATAGGCAGGCAATAAAACAGTTAATTAGGCCCGCAATAAGGCAGGCAATAAAAAATGTAATTAGGCAGGCAATTAGGCAGGCAATTAAGCAGTTAATTAGGCAAGCAGGCAATTTGGCAGGTAATAAGGCAGGCAATTAGGCAGGCAATTAGGCAGGAAATTAGGCAGGCAATAAGGCAGGCAATTAGGCAGGCAGGCAATTAGGCATGCAATTAAGAAGTTAATTAGGCAGGCAGGCAATTTGGCATGTAATAAGGGAGGCAATTAGGCAGGAAATTAGGCAGTCAATTAAACAGTCTGGCAATTAGGTACGCAATTAGGTAGGCAAGCAATTAGGCAGTTAATTAGACAGGCAGGCAATTAGGTAGGTAAATAAATTAGGCAGGCAATTAGTCAGGCTATTAAGCAGGCAATTAGACAGGCAGACAATTAGGCAGGTAGGTAATTAGTCAGGCAATTAGGCAGGCAATTAAGCAGACAATTAGATAGGAAGGCAATTAAGCAGGCAATTAACCAGGTAGGCAGGCAATTAGGCAGGCAGCTAGACAGGCAATTAGGCAGGCAATTAGGCAGTTAATTAGGCAGGCAATAAGGCAGCCAATTAGGCAGTTAAATAGTCAGGCAAATAGGTAGTTTATTAGGAAGGCAATTAGGCAGGCAATTAGGCAGTTAATTAAGCAGGCAATTAGGCAGTAAATTAAGCAGGCAATTAGGCAGTAAACTAGGGAAGCAATTAGGCAGGCAGGCAATTATGCATGCAATTAAGCAATAAATTAGGCAGGCAGGCAATTTGGCAGGTAATTAGGGAGACAATTAGGCAGGCAATTAGGCAGGCAATTAGCATACCTTTAGGCAGTTAATTAGGCAGGCAAAAAGGCAGGCAATTAGGCAGTTAATTTGGCAGGCAATTAGGCAGGCAATAGAGCAAACAATTAGGCAGGCAATAAGACAGTTAATTAGGCAATCAATTAGGCAGGCAATTAGGCAGTTAATTAGGCAGGCAATTAGGCAGATAATTAGGCAAGCAATTAGGCATGAACTAAGGCAGATAATTAGGCAGGCAATTAGGCAGTTAATGAGGCCCGCAATTAGGAAGGCAATTAAGAAGGCAGGCAATTAGGCAGGCAATTAAGCAGTTAATTAGGCAAGCAGGCAATTTGGCAGGTAATTAGGCAGGCCATTAGCAGGCGATTAGGCAGCCAATTAGGCTGTTAATTAGGCAGGCAATTAGGCAGGCAATTAGGCAATTTATTACGCAGGCAATTGGGCAGGCCATTAGGTAGTTTATTAGGCAAGCAATAAGGCAGGCAATTAGGCAGACAATTATGCAGGCAATTAGGCAGTTAATTAGCAAGCAATTAGGCAGCTAGGCAATTAGGCAGGCAGGTTATAAAGCTGGCAATTAAGCAGTTAATTAGGCAGGCAAGCAATTTGGCAGGCAATTAGGCAGGCAATAAGGTAAGCAATTAAGCAGGCAATTAGGCAGGCAATTAGGCAGGCAAGTAGGCAGGCAATTGAGCAGATAATTAAGCAGATAATTAGGCAGGCAATAAGGCAGGCAATTAGGCAGTTAATTAGGCAAGCAAATAGGCAGGCAATTAGGTAGTTAATTAGGCAGGCAATTATGCAGGTAATTAGGCAAGCAATTAGTTAGATAGATAGGCGGGCAATAAAACAGTTAATTAGGCCCGCAATAAGGCAGGCAATAAAAAATGTAATTAGGCAGGCAATTAGGCAGGCAATTAAGCAGTTAATTAGGCAAGCAGGCAATTTGGCAGGTAATAAGGCAGGCAATTAGGCAGGAAATTAGGCAGGCAATTAGGCAGGCAATTAGGCAGTTAATTTAGCAGGCAATTAGGCAGTTAATTAGGCAGGCAATTAGGCAGTTAATTAGGCAGGGAATTAGGCATTTAATTAGGCAGGCAATTAGGCAGATGATTACGCAGGCAATTAGAATGGAAATAAAGCAGTTAATTAGGCTGGCAGGCAATTTGGCACGTAATTTGGCAGGCAATGAGGCAGGCAATTAGGCAGGCAATTAGATAGCCAGCCAATTTAGCAGGCTGGCAATAAGGCAGGAAATTAAGCAGTTTATTAGGCAGGCAATTTGGCAGGTAATTTGGCAGGCAATTAAGCAGTTAATTAAACATGCAAATAGGCAGATAATTAGGCAGGCAATAAGGCAGGCAATTAGGCAGGCAATAAGGCAGTTAATTGGGCAAGAAATTAGGCAGTCAATAAAACAGGCAGGCAATTAGGCATGTAATTAGGTAGGCAGGCAACTAGGCACATAATTAGGCATGGAGGGAATTTGGCAGGCAATAGGGCAGTCAATAAGGCAGGCAATTAGGAAGGCAATTAAGCAGGCAATTAAACAAGCAATTAGGATGTCAATTAGGCAAATAATTAGGCAGGCAATTAGGCAGTTAATAAGGCAGAAAATTAGGCAGGCAAATAGGCAGGCAGTTAGGCAGTTAATTAAGCTGACAATTAGGCAGGCAATTAGGCAATCAAGCAATATGGCAGGCATTTAGGCAGGTATTAGGCAGGCAATTAAGCAGGCAATTAGGCAGTTAATTAGGCAAGCAATTAGGCAGGCAAATAGGCAGGTAATTAGGGAGGCAATTAAGCAGTTAATTAGGCACGCAAGCAATTTGGCAGGTAATTAGGCAGGCAATAAGGTAAGCAATTAAGCAGGAAATTAGGCAGGCAATTAGGCAGGCAATTAAGCAGTTAATTAGGAAGGCTATTAGGCAGGCAATTAGGCAGTTATTAGGCAGTAAATTAAGCAGGTGATTAGGCAGGCAGGCAATTAGGCAGGCAGGTAATTAGGCAGGCATGCAATTAGGCAGGTATGCAATAAGGCAGGCAATAAGTCAGGCAATAAGCAGGCATTTAGACAGGTAGGCAATTTGGCAGGCGATTCGGTAGGCAATTAAGCAGGAAATTGGGCAGGCAATAAGGCAGTTAATTAGACAGGCAATTAAGCAGGCAAATAGGCAGGCAATTAGGCAGTTAATAAGTCAGGCAGTTAGTTAGGCAGTTGGGTAGGATATTAGGCAGGCAATAAGGCAGTTAATTAGGCAGGCAATTAGACAGGCAATTAGGAAGGCAATAAGGCAGGCAACCAATTAGCCAGGCAATTAGGCAGGCAATTAGGCAGTTAATTAGGCAGGCAATGAAGCAAGCAATTAGGCAGTTAATTAGGCAGGCAATTAGGCAGTTTATTCGGCAGGCAATTAAGCAGGGAATAAGGCAGTTGATTTGGCAGGCAATTAGGCAGATGATTACGCAGGCAATTAGGCAGGCAATAAGGCAGGCAATAAGGCAGGCAATAAGGCAGTTAATTGGGCAAGCAATTAGGCAGTCAATAAAACAGGCAGGCAATTAGGCATGTAATTAGGTAGGCAGGCAACTAGGCACATAATTAGGCATGGAGGGAATTTGGCAGGCAATAAGGCAGTCAATAAGGCAGGCAATTAGAAAGGCAATTAAGCAGGCAATTAAACAAGCAATTAGGATGTCAATTAGGCAAATAATTAGGCAGGCAATTAGGCAGTTAATAAGGCAGAAAATTAGGCAGGCAAATAGGCAGGCAGTTAGGCAGTTAATTAAGCTGACAATTAGGCAGGCAATTAGGCAGGCAATTAGGCAATCAAGCAATATGGCAGGCATTTAGGCAGGTATTAGGCAGGCAATTAAGCAGGCAAATAGGCAGGCAATTAGGCAGTTAATAAGGCAGAAAATTAGGCAGGCAAATAGGCAGGCAGTTAGGCAGTTAATTAAGCTGACAATTAGGCAGGCAATTAGGCAGGCAATTAGGCAATCAAGCAATATGGCAGGCATTTAGGCAGGTATTAGGCAGGCAATTAGGCAGGCAAATAGGCAGGTAATTAGGGAGGCAATTAAGCAGTTAATTAGGCACGCAAGCAATTTGGCAGATAATTAGGCAGGCAGGTAATTAGGGAGGCAATTAAGTAGTTAATTAGGCAGGCAAGCAATTTGGCAGGTAATTAGGCAGGCAATAAGGTAAGCAATTAAGCAGGAAATTAGGCAGGCAATTAGGCAGTCAATTAAGCAGTTAATTAGGAAGGCTATTAGGCAGGCAATTAGGCAGTAAATTAAGCAGGTGATTAGGCAGGCAGGCAATTAGGCAGGCAGGTAATTAGGCAGGCATGCAATTAGGCAGGTATGCAATAAGGCAGGCAATAAGTCAGGCAATAAGCAGGCATTTAGACAGGTAGGCAATTTGGCAGGCGATTCGGTAGGCAATTAAGCAGGAAATTGGGCAGGCAATAAGGCAGTTAATTAGACAGGCAATTAAGCAGGCAAATAGGCAGGCAATTAGGCAGTTAATAAGTCAGGCAGTTAGTTAGGCAGTTGGGTAGGATATTAGGCAGGCAATAAGGCAGTTAATTAGGCAGGCAATTAGACAGGCAATTAGGAAGGCAATAAGGCAGGCAACCAATTAGCCAGGCAATTGGGCAGGCAATTAGGCCCGCAATTAGGCAGTTAATTAGGCCCGCAATTAGGCAGGCAATTAAGCAGTTAATTAGGCAAGCAGCAATTTGACAGGTAATTAGGCAGGCAATTAGGCAGGTAATTATGCAGGTAATTAGGCAGTTAATTAGGCAGGCAATTAGGCATTTAATTAGGCAGGCAAATAGGCAGGCAAATAGGTAGTTTATTTGGCAAGCAATAAGGCAGGCAATTAGGCAGAAAATTAGGCAGGCAATTAAGCAAGAAATTAGGCAGTTAATTAGGCAAGCAATTAGGTAGGCAGGCAATTACGCAGGCAGGTAATTAGGCAGGCAATTAAGCAGTTAATTAGGTAGGCAAGCAATTTGGCAGGTAACTAGGCAGGCAATAAGGTAAGCAATTAAGCAGGCAATTAGGCAGGCAATTAGGCAGGCAATTAAGCAGTTAATTAGGCAGGCAATTAGGCAGGCAATAAGGCAGGCAATTGGGTAGTTAATTGGGCAGCCAATTAGACAGATAATTAGGCAGGCAATTGGGTAGGCAATTAGGTAGTATATTAGGCAAGCAATAAGGCAGGCAATTAGGCAGAAAATTAGGCAGGCAATTGAGCAGGCAATTAGGCAGTTAATTAGGCAAGCAATTGGGTAGGCAGGCAATTGGGCAGGCAGGTAATTAGGCAGGCAATTAAGCAGTTAATTAGGTAGGCAGGCAATTTGGCAGGTAACTAGGCAGGCAATAAGGTAAGCAATTAAGCAGGCAATTAGGCAGGCAATTAGGCAGGCAATTAAGCAGTTAATTAGGCAGGCAATTAGGCAGGCAATAAGGCAGGCAATTAGGTAGTTAATTGGGCAGGCAATTAGACAGATAATTAGCAGGCTATTGGGTAAGCAATTAGGCAAGCAATTAGGCAGATAATTAGGCAGGCGATAAAGCAGTTAATTAGGCAGTTAAATAGGCATACAATTAGGCAGTTAATTAGGCAGGCAATAATCAGGCAATTAGGCAGGCAATTAGGCAGTTAATTAGGCAAGCAATTAGGCAGGCTATTTGGCAGTTAATTAGGCAGGCAATTAGGCAGATAGTTAGGCAGGCAATAAGGCAGTTAATTAGGCCCGCAATTAGGCAGGCAATTAAGCAGGTTATTAAGGCAGGCAGGTAATAAGGCAGCAATAAGGCAGTTAATTAGGTAGGCAATTAGGCAGTTAATTAGGCAAGCAATTAGGCAGGCAATTAGGTAGTTTATTAGGCAAGCAGTTAGGCAGACAATTAGGCAGGCAATAAGGTAGGCAATTAGGCAGTTAATTAGGCAAGCAATTAGGCAGACAGGCAATTAGGCAGGCTTGTAATTAGATAGGCAATTAAGCAGTAATTAGGCAGGCAATTAGGCAGTTAATTAGGCAGGCAATGAAGCAGGCAGTTAGGCAGTTAATTTGGCAGGCAATTAAGCAGTTAATTAAGGCAGGCAATTAAGAAGGGAATAAGGCAGTTAATTAGGCAGGCAATTAGGCAGATAGTTAGGCAGGCTAAAAGGCAGTTAATTAGGCCCGCAATTAGGCAGGCAATTAAGCAAGCAATTAGGCAGTTAATTAGGCAAGCAATTAGGAAGGCAATTAGGCAGTTAGTTAGGCAGGCAATTAGGCAGGCAATGAGGCAGGCAATCAGGCAGTTAATTAGGAAGGCAATTAAGCAGTTAATTAGGCAGGCAATTAAGCAGTTAATAAGACAGGCTTATAGGCAGGCAAATAGGCAGTCAATTAGGCAGGCAATTAGGAAGGATAATAGCCAGTTAATTAAGCAGGCAATTAGACAGTTAATAAGGCAGGCAATTAGGAAGGCAATTAAGCAGGCAATTAACCAGGTAGGCAGGCAATTAGGCAGGCAGCTAGGCAGGCAATTAGGCAGGCAATTAGGCAGTTAATTAGGCAGGCAATAAGGCAGGCAATTAGGCAGTTAATTAGGCAGGCAAATAGGTAGTTTATTAGGAAGGCAATTAGGCAGTTAATTAAGCAGGCAATTAGGCAGTTAATTAGGCAGGCAATTAGGCAGTAAACTAGGGAAGCAATTAGGCAGGCAATTATGCATGCAATTAAGCAATAAATTAGGCAGGCAGGCAATTTGGCAGGTAATTAGGGAGACAATTAGGCAGGCAATTAGGCAGGCAATTATCATACCTTTAGGCAGTTAATTAGGCAGGCAATTATGCAGGCAAAAAGGCAGGCAATTAGGCAGTTAATATAGCAGGCAATTAGGCAGGCAATAGAGCAAACAATTAGGCAGGCAATAAGACAGTTAATTAGGCAATCAATTAGGCAGGCAATTAGGCAGTTAATTAGGCAGTCAATTAGGCAGGCAGGCAATTAGGCATGCAATTAAGAAGTTAATTAGGCAGGCAGGCAATTTGGCATGTAATAAGGGAGGCAATTAGGCAGGAAATTAGGCAGTCAATTAAACAGTCTGGCAATTAGGTACGCAATTAGGTAGGCAAGCAATTAGGCAGTTAATTAGACAGGCAGGCAATTAGGTAGGTAAATAAATTAGGCAGGCAATTAGTCAGGCTATTAAGCAGGCAATTAGACAGGCAGACAATTAGGCAGGTAGGTAATTATTCAGGCAATTAGGCAGGCAATTAAGCAGACAATTAGATAGGCAGGCAATTTGGCAGGCAGGCAATAATGCAGGCAATTAGGCAAGCAATTAGGAAGGCAATTAGGCAGGCAATGAAGCAGGCAATTAAAAAGTTAATTAGGCAGGCATTTAGCAGGCAATGAGGCAGGCAATTAGGCAGTTAATTAGGCAGGCAATTAGGCAGATATATGGCAGGCAATTGGGCAGGCAATTAGGCATGCAATTAGGCAGATAATAAGTCAGGCAATTAGGCAGTTAATTAGAACCGCAATTAGGCAGGCAATTAGGTGGCACGGCAGGTAGGTAATTAATCAGGCAGTTAGGCAGGCAATTTGGCAGTTAATTAGGCTGTCAGTTAGTCAGTTAATTAGACAGGCAATTAGGCAGTTAATTAAGCAGGCAATTAGGCAGTTAATTAAGCAGGCAATTAGGCAGTTAATAAGACAGGCTTATAGGCAGGCAAATAGGCAGTCAATTAGGCAGGCAATTAGGAAGGATTATAGCCAGTTAATTAGGCAGGCAATTAGGCAGATAATTAGGCAAGCAATTAGGCAAGAACTAAGGCAGATAATTAGGCAGGCAATTAGGCAGTTAATGAGGCCCGCAATTAGGAAGGCAATTAAGAAGGCAGGCAATTAGGCAGGCAATTAAGCAGTTAATTAGGCAAGCAGGCAATTTGGCAGGTAATTAGGCAGGCCATTAGCAGGCCATTAGGCAGCCAATTAGGCTGTTAATTAGGCAGGCAATTAGGCAGGCAATTAGGCAATTTATTACGCAGGCAATTGGGCAGGCCATTAGGTAGTTTATTAGGCAAGCAATAAGGCAGGCAATTAGGCAGACAATTATGCAGGCAATTAGGCAGTTAATTAGCAAGCAATTAGGCAGCTAGGCAATTAGGCAGGCAGGTAAAAAAGCAGGCAATTAAGCAGTTAATTAGGCAGGCAAGCAATTTGGCAGGTAATTAGACAGGCAATAAGGTAAGCAATTAAGCAGGCAATTAGGCAGGCAATTAGGCAGGCAAGTAGGCAGGCAATTGAGCAGATAATTAAGCAGATAATTAGGCAGGCAATAAGGCAGGCAATTAGGCAGTTAATTAGGCAAGCAAATAGGCAGGCAATTAGGTAGTTAATTAGGCAGGCAATTATGCAGGTAATTAGGCAAGCAATTAGTTAGATAGATAGGCAGGCAATAAAACAGTTAATTAGGCCCGCAATAAGGCAGGCAATAAAAATGTAATTAGGCAGGCAATTAGGCAGGCAATTAAGCAGTTAATTAGGCAAGCAGGCAATTTGGCAGGTAATAAGGCAGGCAATTAGGCAGGAAATTAGGCAGGCAATTAGGCAGGGAATTAGGCAGTTAATTTAGCAGGCAATTAGGCAGTTAATTAGGCAGGCAATTAGGCAGTTAATTAGGCAGGGAATTAGGCATTTAATGAGGCAGGCAATTAGGCAGATGATTACGCAGGCAATTAGAATGGAAATAAAGCAGTTTATTAGGCTGGCAGGCAATTTGGCAGGTAACAATAAGGTAAGCAATTAAGCAGGAAATTAGGCAGGCAATTAGTCAGGCAATTAAGCAGTTAATTAGGCATGCAAATAGGCAGATAATTAGGCAGGCAATAAGGCAGGCAATTAGGCAGGCAATAAGGCATTTAATTGGGCAAGCAATTAGGCAGTCCAATAAAACAGGCAGGCAATTAGGCATGTAATTAGTAGGCAGGCAACTAGGCACATAATTAGGCATGGAGGGAATTTGGCAGGCAATAAGGCAGTCAATAAGGCAGGCAATTAGGAAGGCAATTAAGCAGTCAATTAAACAAGCAATTAGGATGTCAATTAGGCAAATAATTAGGCAGGCAATTAGGCAGTTAATAAGGCAGAAAATTAGGCAGGCAAATAGGCAGGCAGTTAGGCAGTTAATTAAGCTGACAATTAGGCAGGCAATTAGGCAGGCAATTAGGCAATCAAGCAATATGGCAGGCATTTAGGCAGGTATTAGGCAGGCAATTAAGCAGGCCAATTGGGGCAGTTAATTAGGCAAGCAATTAGGCAGGCAAATAGGCAGGTAATTAGGGAGGCAATTAAGCAGTTAATTAGGCACGCAAGCAATTTGGCAGATAATTAGGCAGGCAGGTAATTAGGGAGGCAATTAAGTAGTTAATTAGGCAGGCAAGCAATTTGGCAGGTAATTAGGCAGGCAATAAGGTAAGCAATTAAGCAGGAAATTAGGCAGGCAATTAGGCAGGCAATTAAGCAGTTAATTAGGAAGGCTATTAGGCAGGCAATTATGCAGTTATTAGGCAGAAAATTAAGCAGGTGATTAGGCAGGCAGTCAATTAGGCAGGCAGGTAATTAGGCAGGCATGCAATTAGGCAGGTATGCAATAAGGCAGGCAATAAGTCAGGCAATAAGCAGGCATTTAGACAGGTAGGCAATTTGGCAGGCGATTCGGTAGGCAATTAAGCAGGAAATTGGGCAGGCAATAAGGCAGTTAATTAGACAGGCAATTAAGCCAGGCAAATAGGCAGGCAATTAGGCAGTTAATAAGTCAGGCAGTTAGTTAGGCAGTTTGGGTAGGATATTAGGCAGGCAATAAGGCAGTTAATTAGGCAGGCAATTAGACAGGCATTTAGGAAGGCAATAAGGCAGGCAACCAATTAGCCAGGCAATTAGGCAGGCAATTAGGCAGTTAATTAGGCAGGCAATGAAGCAAGCAATTAGGCAGTTAATTAGGCAGGCAATTAGGCAGTTAATTCGGCAGGCAATTAAGCAGGTAATAAGGCAGTTGATTAGGCAGGCAATTAGGCAGATGATTACGCAGGCAATTAGGCAGGCAATAAGGCAGGCAATTAGGCAGGCAATAAGGCAGTTAATTGGGCAAACAATTAGGCAGTCAATAAAACAGGCAGGCAATTAGGCATGTAATTAGGTAGGCAGGCAACTAGGCACATAATTAGGCATGTGAGGGAATTTGGCAGGCAATAAGGCAGTCAATAAGGCAGGCAATTAGGAAGGCAATTAAGCAGGCAATTAAAAAGCAATTAGGATGTCAATTAGGCAAATAATTAGGCAGGCAATTAGGCAGTTAATAAGGCAGAAAATTAGGCAGGCAAATAGGCAGGCAAATAGGCAGGTAATTAGGGAGGCAATTAAGCAGTTAATTAGGCACGCAAGCAATTTGGCAGATAATTAGGCAGGCAGGTAATAAGGGAGGCAATTAAGTAGTTAATTAGGCAGGCAAGCAATTTGGCAGGTAATTAGGCAGGCAATAAGGTAAGCTATTAAGCAGGAAAGTAGGCAGGCAATTAGGCAGGCCAATTAAGCAGTTTAATTTGGAAGGCTATTAGGCAGCAATTAGGCAGTAAATTAAGCAGGTGATTAGGCAGGCAGGCAATTAGGCAGGCAGGTAATTAGGCAGGCATGCAATTAGGCAGGTATGCAATAAGGCAGGCAATAAGTCAGGCAATAAGCAGGCATTTAGACAGGTAGGCAATTTGGCAGGCGATTCGGTAGGCAATTAAGCAGGAAATTGGGCAGGCAATAAGGCAGTTAATTAGACAGGCAATTAAGCAAGGCAAATAGGCAGGCAATTAGGCAGTTAATAAGTCAGGCAGTTAGTTAGCTCAGTTGGGTAGGATATTAGGCAGGCAATAAGGCAGTTAATTAGGCAGGCAATTAGACAGGCAATTAGGAAGGCAATAAGGTAGGCAACCAATTAGCCAGGCAATTAGGCAGGCAATTAGGCAGTTAATTAGGCAGGCAATGAAGCAAGCAATTAGGCAGTTAATTAGGCAGGCAATTAGGCAGTTAATTCGGCAGGCAATTAAGCAGGGAATAAGGCAGTTGATTAGGCAGGCAATTAGACAGGCAAATTAGGAAGGCAATAAGGCAGGCAACCAATTAGCCAGGCAATTAGGCAGGCAATTAGGCAGTTAATTAGGCAGGCAATTAAGCAGTTAATAAGACAGGCTTATAGGCAGGGCAAATAGGCAGTCAATTAGGCAGGCAATTAGGAAGGATAATAGCCAGTTAATTAAGCAGGCAATTAGACAGTTAATAAGGCAGGCAATTAGGAAGCAATTAAGCAGGCAATTAACCAGGTAGGCAGGCAATTAGGCAGGCAACTAGGCAGGCAATTAGGCAGGCAACTAGGCAGGCAATTAGGCAGGCAATTAGGCCAGTTAATTAGGCAGGCAATAAGGCAGGCAATTAGGCAGTTAATTAGGCAGGCAAATAGGTAGTTTATTAGGAAGGCAATTAGGCAGGCAATTAGGCAGTTAATTAAGCAGGCAATTAGGCAGTTAATTAAGCAGGCAATTAGGCAGTAAACTAGGGAAGCAATTAGGCAGGCAGGCAAATTATGCATGCAATTAAGCAATAAATTAGGCAGGCAGGCAATTTGGCAGGTAATTAGGGAGACCAATTAGGCAGGCATTAGGCAGGCAATTATCATACCTTAGGCAGTTAATTAGGCAGGCAATTATGCAGGCAAAAAGGCAGGCAATTAGGCAGTTAATATGGCAGGCAATTAGGCAGGCAATAGAGCCAACAATTAGGCAGGCAATAAGACAGTTAATTAGGCAATCAATTAGGCAGGCAATTAGGCAGTTAATTAGGCTGGCAATTAGGCAGATAATTAGGCAAGCAATTAGGCAAGAACTAAGGCAGATAATTAGGCAGGCAATTAGGCAGTTAATGAGGCCCGCAATAAGGAAGGGCAATTAGAAGGCAGGCAATTAGGCAGGCAATTAAGCAGTTAATTAGGCAAGCAGGCAATTTGGAAGGTAATTAGGCAGGCCATTAGCAGGCCATTAGGCAGCCAATTAGGCTGTTAATTAGGCAGGCAGTTAGGCAGGCAATTAGGCAATTTATTACGCAGGCAATTGGGCAGGCCATTAGGTAGTTTATTAGGCAAGCAATAAGGCAGGCAATTAGGCAGACAATTATGCAGGCAATTAGGCAGTTAATTAGCAAGCAATTAGGCAGCTAGGCAATTAGGCAGGCAGGTAAAAAAGCAGGCAATTAAGCAGTTAATTAGGCAGGCAAGCAATTTGGCAGGTAATTAGGCAGGCAATAAGGTAAGCAATTAAGCAGGCAATTAGGCAGGCAAGTAGGCAGGCAATTGAGCAGATAATTAAGCAGATAATTAGGCAGGCAATAAGGCAGGCAATTAGGCAGTTAATTAGGCAAAGCAAATAGGCAGGCAATAGGTAGTTAATTAGGCAGGCAATTATGCAGGTAATTAGGCAAGCAATTAGTTAGATAGATAGGCAGGCAATAAAACAGTTAATTAGGCCCGCAATAAGGCAGGCAATAAAAAATGTAATTAGGCAGGCAATTAGGCAGGCAATTAAGCAGTTAATTAGGCAAGCAGGCAATTTGGCAGGTAATAAGGCAGGCAATTAGGCAGGCAATTAGGCAGGAAATTAGGCAGGCAATAAGGCAGGCAATTAGGCAGGCAATTAGGCATGCAATTAAGAAGTTAATTAGGCAGGCAGGCAATTTGGCATGTAATAAGGGAGGCAATTAGGCAGGAAATTAGGCAGTCAATTAAACAGTCTGGCAATTAGGTACGCAATTAGGTAGGCAAGCAATTAGGCAGTTAATTAGACAGGCAGGCAATTAGGTAGGTAAATAAATTAGGCAGGCAATTAGTCAGGCTATTAAGCAGGCAATTAGACAGGCAGACAATTAGGCAGGTAGGTAATTAGTCAGGCAATTAGGCAGGCAATTAAGCAGACAATTAGATAGGAAGGCAATTAAGCAGGCAATTAACCAGGTAGGCAGGCAATTAGGCAGGCAGCTAGACAGGCAATTAGGCAGGCAATTAGGCAGTTAATTAGGCAGGCAATAAGGCAGGCAATTAGGCAGTTAAATAGTCAGGCAAATAGGTAGTTTATTAGGAAGGCAATTAGGCAGGCAATTAGGCAGTTAATTAAGCAGGCAATTAGGCAGTAAATTAAGCAGGAAATTAGGCAGTAAACTAGGGAAGCAATTAGGCAGGCAGGCAATTATGCATGCAATTAAGCAATAAATTAGGCAGGCAGGCAATTTGGCAGGTAATTAGGGAGACAATTAGGCAGGCAATTAGGCAGGCAATTAGCATACCTTTAGGCAGTTAATTAGGCAGGCAAAAAGGCAGGCAATTAGGCAGTTAATTTGGCAGGCAATTAGGCAGGCAATAGAGCAAACAATTAGGCAGGCAATAAGACAGTTAATTAGGCAATCAATTAGGCAGGCAATTAGGCAGTTAATTAGGCAGGCAATTAGGCAGATAATTAGGCAAGCAATTAGGCATGAACTAAGGCAGATAATTAGGCAGGCAATTAGGCAGTTAATGAGGCCCGCAATTAGGAAGGCAATTAAGAAGGCAGGCAATTAGGCAGGCAATTAAGCAGTTAATTAGGCAAGCAGGCAATTTGGCAGGTAATTAGGCAGGCCATTAGCAGGCCATTAGGCAGCCAATTAGGCTGTTAATTAGGCAGGCAATTAGGCAGGCAATTAGGCAATTTATTACGCAGGCAATTGGGCAGGCCATTAGGTAGTTTATTAGGCAAGCAATAAGGCAGGCAATTAGGCAGACAATTATGCAGGCAATTAGGCAGTTAATTAGCAAGCAATTAGGCAGCTAGGCAATTAGGCAGGCAGGTTATAAAGCTGGCAATTAAGCAGTTAATTAGGCAGGCAAGCAATTTGGCAGGCAATTAGGCAGGCAATAAGGTAAGCAATTAAGCAGGCAATTAGGCAGGCAATTAGGCAGGCAAGTAGGCAGGCAATTGAGCAGATAATTAAGCAGATAATTAGGCAGGCAATAAGGCAGGCAATTAGGCAGTTAATTAGGCAAGCAAATAGGCAGGCAATTAGGTAGTTAATTAGGCAGGCAATTATGCAGGTAATTAGGCAAGCAATTAGTTAGATAGATAGGCGGGCAATAAAACAGTTAATTAGGCCCGCAATAAGGCAGGCAATAAAAAATGTAATTAGGCAGGAAATTAGGCAGGCAATTAGGCAGGCAATTAGGCAGTTAATTTAGCAGGCAATTAGGCAGTTAATTAGGCAGGCAATTAGGCAGTTAATTAGGCAGGGAATTAGGCATTTAATTAGGCAGGCAATTAGGCAGATGATTACGCAGGCAATTAGAATGGAAATAAAGCAGTTAATTAGGCTGGCAGGCCATTTGGCAGGTAATTTGGCAGGCAATGAGGCAGGCAATTAGGCAGGCAATTAGATAGCCAGCCAATTTAGCAGGCTGGCAATAAGGCAGGAAATTAAGCAGTTTATTAGGCAGGCAATTTGGCAGGTAATTTGGCAGGCAATAAAGCAGTTAATTAAACATGCAAATAGGCAGATAATTAGGCAGGCAATAAGGCAGGCAATTAGGCAGGCAATAAGGCAGTTAATTGGGCAAGCAATTAGGCAGTCAATAAAACAGGCAGGCAATTAGGCATGTAATTAGGTAGGCAGGCAACTAGGCACATAATTAGGCATGGAGGGAATTTGGCAGGCAATAGGGCAGTCAATATGGCAGGCAATTAGGAAGGCAATTAAGCAGGCAATTAAACAAGCAATTAGGATGTCAATTAGGCAAATAATTAGGCAGGCAATTAGGCAGTTAATAAGGCAGAAAATTAGGCAGGCAAATCGGCAGGCAGTTAGGCAGTTAATTAAGCTGACAATTAGGCAGGCAATTAGGCAGGCAATTAGGCAATCAAGCAATATGGCAGGCATTTAGGCAGGTATTAGGCAGGCAATTAAGCAGGCAATTAGGCAGTTAATTAGGCAAGCAATTAGGCAGGCAAATAGGCAGGTAATTAGGGAGGCAATTAAGCAGTTAATTAGGCACGCAAGCAATTTGGCAGGTAATTAGGCAGGCAATAAGGTAAGCAATTAAGCAGGAAATTAGGCAGGCAATTAGGCAGGCAATTAAGCAGTTAATTAGGAAGGCTATTAGGCAGGCAATTAGGCAGTTATTAGGCAGTAAATTAAGCAGGTGATTAGGCAGGCAGGCAATTAGGCAGGCAGGTAATTAGGCAGGCATGCAATTAGGCAGGTATGCAATAAGGCAGGCAATAAGTCAGGCAATAAGCAGGCATTTAGATAGGTAGGCAATTTGGCAGGCGATTCGGTAGGCAATTAAGCAGGAAATTGGGCAGGCAATAAGGCAGTTAATTAGACAGGCAATTAAGCAGGCAAATAGGCAGGCAATTAGGCAGTTAATAAGTCAGGCAGTTAGTTAGGCAGTTGGGTAGGATATTAGGCAGGCAATAAGGCAGTTAATTAGGCAGGCAATTAGACAGGCAATTAGGAAGGCAATAAGGCAGGCAACCAATTAGCCAGGCAATTAGGCAGGCAATTAGGCAGTTAATTAGGCAGGCAATGAAGCAAGCAATTAGGCAGTTAATTAGGCAGGCAATTAGGCAGTTTATTCGGCAGGCAATTAAGCAGGGAATAAGGCAGTTGATTTGGCAGGCAATTAGGCAGATGATTACGCAGGCAATTAGGCAGGCAATAAGGCAGGCAATAAGGCAGGCAATAAGGCAGTTAATTGGGCAAGCAATTAGGCAGTCAATAAAACAGGCAGGCAATTAGGCATGTAATTAGGTAGGCAGGCATATAGGCACATAATTAGGCATGGAGGGAATTTGGCAGGCAATAAGGCAGTCAATAAGGCAGGCAATTAGGAAGGCAATTAAGCAGGCAATTAAACAAGCAATTAGGATGTCAATTAGGCAAATAATTAGGCAGGCAATTAGGCAGTTAATAAAGCAGAAAATTAGGCAGGCAAATAGGCAGGCAGTTAGGCAGTTAATTAAGCTGACAATTAGGCAGGCAATTAGGCAGGCAATTAGGCAATCAAGCAATATGGCAGGCATTTAGGCAGGTATTAGGCAGGCAATTAAGCAGGCAAATAGGCAGGCAATTAGGCAGTTAATAAGGCAGAAAATTAGGCAGGCAAATAGGCAGGCAGTTAGGCAGTTAATTAAGCTGACAATTAGGCAGGCAATTAGGCAGGCAATTAGGCAATCAAGCAATATGGCAGGCATTTAGGCAGGTATTAGGCAGGCAATTAGGCAGGCAAATAGGCAGGTAATTAGGGAGGCAATTAAGCAGTTAATTAGGCACGCAAGCAATTTGGCAGATAATTAGGCAGGCAGGTAATTAGGGAGGCAATTAAGTAGTTAATTAGGCAGGCAAGCAATTTGGCAGGTAATTAGGCAGGCAATAAGGTAAGCAATTAAGCAGGAAATTAGGCAGGCAATTAGGCAGTCAATTAAGCAGTTAATTAGGAAGGCTATTAGGCAGGCAATTAGGCAGTAAATTAAGCAGGTGATTAGGCAGGCAGGCAATTAGGCAGGCAGGTAATTAGGCAGGCATGCAATTAGGCAGGTATGCAATAAGGCAGGCAATAAGTCAGGCAATAAGCAGGCATTTAGACAGGTAGGCAATTTGGCAGGCGATTCGGTAGGCAATTAAGCAGGAAATTGGGCAGGCAATAAGGCAGTTAATTAGACAGGCAATTAAGCAGGCAAATAGGCAGGCAATTAGGCAGTTAATAAGTCAGGCAGTTAGTTAGGCAGTTGGGTAGGATATTAGGCAGGCAATAAGGCAGTTAATTAGGCAGGCAATTAGACAGGCAATTAGGAAGGCAATAAGGCAGGCAACCAATTAGCCAGGCAATTGGGCAGGCAATTAGGCCCGCAATTAGGCAGTTAATTAGGCCCGCAATTAGGCAGGCAATTAAGCAGTTAATTAGGCAAGCAGCAATTTGACAGGTAATTAGGCAGGCAATTAGGCAGGTAATTATGCAGGTAATTAGGCAGTTAATTAGGCAGGCAATTAGGCATTTAATTAGGCAGGCAATTAGGCAGGCAAATAGGTAGTTTATTTGGCAAGCAATAAGGCAGGCAATTAGGCAGAAAATTAGGCAGGCAATTAAGCAAGAAATTAGGCAGTTAATTAGGCAAGCAATTAGGTAGGCAGGCAATTACGCAGGCAGGTAATTAGGCAGGCAATTAAGCAGTTAATTAGGTAGGCAAGCAATTTGGCAGGTAACTAGGCAGGCAATAAGGTAAGCAATTAAACAGGCAATTAGGCAGGCAATTAGGCAGGCAATTAAGCAGTTAATTGGGCAGCCAATTAGACAGATAATTAGGCAGGCAATTGGGTAGGCAATTAGGTAGTTTATTAGGCAAGCAATAAGGCAGGCAATTAGGCAGAAAATTAGGCAGGCAATTGAGCAGGCAATTAGGCAGTTAATTAGGCAAGCAATTAGGTAGGCAGGCAATTGGGCAGGCAGGTAATTAGGCAGGCAATTAAGCAGTTAATTAGGTAGGCAGGCAATTTGGCAGGTAACTAGGCAGGCAATAAGGTAAGCAATTAAGCAGGCAATTAGGCAGGCAATTAGGCAGGCAATTAAGCAGTCAATTAGGCAGGCAATTAGGCAGGCAATAAGGCAGGCAATTAGGTAGTTAATTGGGCAGGCAATTAGACAGATAATTAGCAGGCTATTGGGTAAGCAATTAGGCAAGCAATTAGGCAGATAATTAGGCAGGCGATAAAGCAGTTAATTAGGCAGTTAAATAGGCATACAATTAGGCAGTTAATTAGGCAGGCAATAATCAGGCAATTAGGCAGGCAATTAGGCAGTTAATTAGGCAAGCAATTAGGCAGGCTATTTGGCAGTTAATTAGGCAGGCAATTAGGCAGATAGTTAGGCAGGCAATAAGGCAGTTAATTAGGCCCGCAATTAGGCAGGCAATTAAGCAGGTTATTAAGGCAGGCAGGTAATAAGGCAGCAATAAGGCAGTTAATTAGGTAGGCAATTAGGCAGTTAATTAGGC
Source organism: Bacillus rossius redtenbacheri (assembly GCF_032445375.1). NCBI lineage: Eukaryota > Metazoa > Arthropoda > Insecta > Phasmatodea > Bacillidae > Bacillus > Bacillus rossius. The sequence continues at coordinate 19,224 of NW_026962289.1, forward strand.
AAGCAATTAGGCAGGCAATTAGGTAGTTTATTAGGCAAGCAGTTAGGCAGACAATTAGGCAGGCAATAAGGTAGGCAATTAGGCAGTTAATTAGGCAAGCAATTAGGCAGACAGGCAATTAGGCAGGCTTGTAATTAGATAGGCAATTAAGCAGTAATTAGGCAGGCAATTAGGCAGTTAATTAGGCAGGCAATGAAGCAGGCAGTTAGGCAGTTAATTTGGCAGCCAATTAAGCAGTTAATTAAGGCAGGCAATTAAGAAGGGAATAAGGCAGTTAATTAGGCAGGCAATTAGGCAGATAGTTAGGCAGGCTAAAAGGCAGTTAATTAGGCCCGCAATTAGGCAGGCAATTAAGCAAGCAATAAGGCAGTTAATTAGGCAAGCAATTAGGAAGGCAATTAGGCAGTTAGTTAGGCAGGCAATTAGGCAGGCAATGAGGCAGGCAATCAGGCAGTTAATTAGGAAGGCAATTAAGCAGTTAATTAGGCAGGCAATTAAGCAGTTAATAAGACAGGCTTATAGGCAGGCAAATAGGCAGTCAATTAGGCAGGCAATTAGGAAGGATAATAGCCAGTTAATTAAGCAGGCAATTAACCAGGTAGGCAGGCAATTAGGCAGGCAGCTAGGCAGGCAATTAGGCAGGCAATTAGGCAGTTAATTAGGCAGGCAATAAGGCAGGCAATTAGGCAGTTAATTAGGCAGGCAAATAGGTAGTTTATTAGGAAGGCAATTAGGCAGTTAATTAAGCAGGCAATTAGGCAGTTAATTAGGCAGGCAATTAGGCAGTAAACTAGGGAAGCAATTAGGCAGGCAGGCAATTATGCATGCAATTAAGCAATAAATTAGGCAGGCAGGCAATTTGGCAGGTAATTAGGGAGACAATTAGGCAGGCAATTAGGCAGGCAATTATCATACCTTTAGGCAGTTAATTAGGCAGGCAATTATGCAGGCAAAAAGGCAGGCAATTAGGCAGTTAATATGGCAGGCAATTAGGCAGGCAATAGAGCAAACAATTAGGCAGGCAATAAGACAGTTCATTAGGCAATCAATTAGGCAGGCAATTAGGCAGTTAATTAGGCAGGCAATTAGGCAGGCAGGCAATTAGGCATGCAATTAAGAAGTTAATTAGGCAGGCAGGCAATTTGGCATGTAATAAGGGAGGCAATTAGGCAGGAAATTAGGCAGTCAATTAAACAGTCTGGCAATTAGGTACGCAATTAGGTAGGCAAGCAATTAGGCAGTTAATTAGACAGGCAGGCAATTAGGTAGGTAAATAAATTAGGCAGGCAATTAGTCAGGCTATTAAGCAGGCAATTAGACAGGCAGACAATTAGGCAGGTAGGTAATTATTCAGGCAATTAGGCAGGCAATTAAGCAGACAATTAGATAGGCAGGCAATTTGGCAGGCAGGCAATAATGCAGGCAATTAGGCAAGCAATTAGGAAGGCAATTAGGCAGGCAATGAAGCAGGCAATTAAAAAGTTAATTAGGCAGGCAATTAGCAGGCAATGAGGCAGGCAATTAGGCAGTTAATTAGGCAGGCAATTAGGCAGATATATGGCAGGCAATTGGGCAGGCAATTAGGCATGCAATTAGGCAGATAATAAGTCAGGCAATTAGGCAGTTAATTAGAACCGCAATTAGGCAGGCAATTAGGTGGCACGGCAGGTAGGTAATTAATCAGGCAGTTAGGCAGGCAATTTGGCAGTTAATTAGGCTGTCAGTTAGTCAGTTAATTAGACAGGCAATTAGGCAGTTAATTAAGCAGGCAATTAGGCAGTTAATTAAGCAGGCAATTAGGCAGTTAATAAGACAGGCTTATAGGCAGGCAAATAGGCAGTCAATTAGGCAGGCAATTAGGAAGGATTATAGCCAGTTAATTAGGCAGGCAATTAGGCAGTTAATTAGGCAGGCAAATAGGTAGTTTATTAGGAAGGCAATTAGGCAGGCAATTAGGCAGGCAGGCAATTATGCATGCAATTAAGCAATAAATTAGGCAGGCAGGCAATTTGGCAGGTAATTAGGGAGACAATTAGGCAGGCAATTAGGCAGGCAATTAGCATACCTTTAGGCAGTTAATTAGGCAGGCAAAAAGGCAGGCAATTAGGCAGTTAATTTGGCAGGCAATTAGGCAGGCAATAGAGCAAACAATTAGGCAGGCAATAAGACAGTTAATTAGGCAATCAATTAGGCAGCCAATTAGGCAGTTAATTAGGCAGGCAATTAGGCAGATAATTAGGCAAGCAATTAGGCAAGAACTAAGGCAGATAATTAGGCAGGCAATTAGGCAGTTAATGAGGCCCGCAATTAGGAAGGCAATTAAGAAGGCAGGCAATTAGGCAGGCAATTAAGCAGTTAATTAGGCAAGCAGGCAATTTGGCAGGTAATTAGGCAGGCCATTAGCAGGCCATTAGGCAGCCAATTAGGCTGTTAATTAGGCAGGCAATTAGGCAGGCAATTAGGCAATTTATTACGCAGGCAATTGGGCAGGCCATTAGGTAGTTTATTAGGCAAGCAATAAGGCAGGCAATTAGGCAGACAATTATGCAGGCAATTAGGCAGTTAATTAGCAAGCAATTAGGCAGCTAGGCAATTAGGCAGGCAGGTAAAAAAGCAGGCAATTAAGCAGTTAATTAGGCAGGCAAGCAATTTGGCAGGTAATTAGGCAGGCAATAAGGTAAGCAATTAAGCAGGCAATTAGGCAGGCAATTAGGCAGGCAAGTAGGCAGGCAATTGAGCAGATAATTAAGCAGATAATTAGGCAGGCAATAAGGCAGGCAATTAGGCAGTTAATTAGGCAAGCAAATAGGCAGGCAATTAGGTAGTTAATTAGGCAGGCAATTATGCAGGTAATTAGGCAAGCAATTAGTTAGATAGATAGGCAGGCAATAAAACAGTTAATTAGGCCCGCAATAAGGCAGGCAATAAAAATGTAATGAGGCAGGCAATTAGGCAGGCAATTAAGCAGTTAATTAGGCAAGCAGGCAATTTGGCAGGTAATAAGGCAGGCAATTAGGCAGGAAATTAGGCAGGCAATTAGGCAGGCAATTAGGCAGTTAATTTAGCAGGCAATTAGGCAGTTAATTAGGCAGGCAATTAGGCAGTTAATTAGGCAGGGAATTAGGCATTTAATTAGGCAGGCAATTAGGCAGATGATTACGCAGGCAATTAGAATGGAAATAAAGCAGTTAATTAGGCTGGCAGGCAATTTGGCAGGTAATTTGGCAGGCAATGAGGCAGGCAATTAGGCAGGCATTTAGATAGGCAGGCAATTTAGCAGGCTGGCAATAAGGCAGGAAATTAAGCAGTTTATTAGGCAGGCAATTTGGCAGGTAATTTGGCAGGCAATTAAGCAGTTAATTAGGCATGCAAATAGGCAGATAATTAGGCAGGCAATAAGGCAGGCAATTAGGCAGGCAATAAGGCAGTTAATTGGGCAAGCAATTAGGCAGTCAATAAAACAGGCAGGCAATTAGGCATGTAATTAGGTAGGCAGGCAACTAGGCACATAATTAGGCATGGAGGGAATTTGGCAGGCAATAAGGCAGTCAATAAGGCAGGCAATTAGGAAGGCAATTAAGCAGGCAATTAAACAAGCAATTAGGATGTCAATTAGGCAAATAATTAGGCAGGCAATTAGGCAGTTAATAAGGCAGAAAATTAGGCAGGCAAATAGGCAGGCAGTTAGGCAGTTAATTAAGCTGACAATTAGGCAGGCAATTAGGCAGGCAATTAGGCAATCAAGCAATATGGCAGGCATTTAGGCAGGTATTAGGCAGGCAATTAAGCAGGCAATTGGGCAGTTAATTAGGCAAGCAATTAGGCAGGCAAATAGGCAGGTAATTAGGGAGGCAATTAAGCAGTTAATTAGGCACGCAAGCAATTTGGCAGATAATTAGGCAGGCAGGTAATTAGGGAGGCAATTAAGTAGTTAATTAGGCAGGCAAGCAATTTGGCAGGTAATTAGGCAGGCAATAAGGTAAGCAATTAAGCAGGAAATTAGTCAGGCAATTAGGCAGGCAATTAAGCAGTTAATTAGGAAGGCTATTAGGCAGGCAATTATGCAGTTATTAGGCAGAAAATTAAGCAGGTGATTAGGCAGGCAGGCAATTAGGCAGGCAGGTAATTAGGCAGGCATGCAATTAGGCAGGTAGGCAATAAGGCAGGCAATAAGTCAGGCAATAAGCAGGCATTTAGACAGGTAGGCAATTTGACAGGCGATTCGGTAGGCAATTAAGCAGGAAATTGGGCAGGCAATAAGGCAGTTAATTAGACAGGCAATTAAGCAGGCAAATAGGCAGGCAATTAGGCAGTTAATAAGTCAGGCAGTTAGTTAGGCAGTTGGGTAGGATATTAGGCAGGCAATAAGGCAGTTAATTAGGCAGGCAATTAGACAGGCATTTAGGAAGGCAATAAGGCAGGCAACCAATTAGCCAGGCAATTAGGCAGGCAATTAGGCAGTTAATTAGGCAGGCAATGAAGCAAGCAATTAGGCAGTTAATTAGGCAGGCAATTAGGCAGTTAATTCGGCAGGCAATTAAGCAGGTAATAAGGCAGTTGATTAGGCAGGCAATTAGGCAGATGATTACGCAGGCAATTAGGCAGGCAATAAGGCAGGCAATTAGGCAGGCAATAAGGCAGTTAATTGGGCAAACAATTAGGCAGTCAATAAAACAGGCAGGCAATTAGGCATGTAATTAGGTAGGCAGGCAACTAGGCACATAATTAGGCATGGAGGGAATTTGGCAGGCAATAAGGCAGTCAATAAGGCAGGCAATTAGGAAGGCAATTAAGCAGGCAATTAAACAAGCAATTAGGATGTCAATTAGGCAAATAATTAGGCAGGCAATTAGGCAGTTAATAAGGCAGAAAATTAGGCAGGCAAATAGGCAGGCAAATAGGCAGGTAATTAGGGAGGCAATTAAGCAGTTAATTAGGCACGCAAGCAATTTGGCAGATAATTAGGCAGGCAGGTAATAAGGGAGGCAATTAAGTAGTTAATTAGGCAGGCAAGCAATTTGGCAGGTAATTAGGCAGGCAATAAGGTAAGCTATTAAGCAGGAAAGTAGGCAGGCAATTAGGCAGGCAATTAAGCAGTTAATTTGGAAGGCTATTAGGCAGGCAATTAGGCAGTAAATTAAGCAGGTGATTAGGCAGGCAGGCAATTAGGCAGGCAGGTAAATAGGCAGGCATGCAATTAGGCAGGTATGCAATAAGGCAGGCAATAAGTCAGGCAATAAGCAGGCATTTAGACAGGTAGGCAATTTGGCAGGCGATTCGGTAGGCAATTAAGCAGGAAATTGGGCAGGCAATAAGGCAGTTAATTAGACAGGCAATTAAGCAGGCAAATAGGCAGGCAATTAGGCAGTTAATAAGTCAGGCAGTTAGTTAGGCAGTTGGGTAGGATATTAGGCAGGCAATAAGGCAGTTAATTAGGCAGGCAATTAGACAGGCAATTAGGAAGGCAATAAGGCAGGCAACCAATTAGCCAGGCAATTAGGCAGGCAATTAGGCAGTTAATTAGGCAGGCAATGAAGCAAGCAATTAGGCAGTTAATTACGCAGGCAATTAGGCAGTTAATTCGGCAGGCAATTAAGCAGGGAATAAGGCAGTTGATTAGGCAGGCAATTAGACAGGCAATTAGGAAGGCAATAAGGCAGGCAACCAATTAGCCAGGCAATTAGGCAGGCAATTAGGCAGTTAATTAGGCAGGCAATTAAGCAGTTAATAAGACAGGCTTATAGGCAGGCAAATAGGCAGTCAATTAGGCAGGCAATTAGGAAGGATAATAGCCAGTTAATTAAGCAGGCAATTAGACAGTTAATAAGGCAGGCAATTAGGAAGGCAATTAAGCAGGCAATTAACCGGGTAGGCAGGCAATTAGGCAGGCAACTAGGCAGGCAATTAGGCAGGCAACTAGGCAGGCAATTAGGCAGGCAATTAGGCAGTTAATTAGGCAGGCAATAAGGCAGGCAATTAGGCAGTTAATTAGGCAGGCAAATATGTAGTTTATTAGGAAGGCAATTAGGCAGGCAATTAGGCAGTTAATTAAGCAAACAATTAGGCAGTTAATTAAGAAGGCAATTAGGCAGTAAACTAGGGAAGCAATTAGGCAGGCAGGCAATTATGCATGCAATTAAGCAATAAATTAGGCAGGCAGGCAATTTGGCAGGTAATTAGGGAGACAATTAGGCAGGCAATTAGGCAGGCAATTAGCATACCTTTAGGCAGTTAATTAGGCAGGCAATAATGCAGGCAAAAAGGCAGGCAATTAGGCAGTTAATATGGCAGGCAATTAGGCAGGCAATAGAGCAAACAATTAGGCAGGCAATAAGACCGTTAATTAGGCAATCAATTAGGCAGGCAATTAGGCAGTTAATTAGGCTAGCAATTAGGCAGATAATTAGGCAAGCAATTAGGCAAGAACTAAGGCAGATAATTAGGCAGGCAATTAGGCAGTTAATGAGGCCCGCAATAAGGAAGGCAATTAAGAAGGCAGGCAATTAGGCAGGCAATTAAGCAGTTAATTAGGCAAGCAGGCAATTTGGAAGGTAATTAGGCAGGCCATTAGCAGGCCATTAGGCAGCCAATTAGGCTGTTAATTAGGCAGGCAGTTAGGCAGGCAATTAGGCAATTTATTACGCAGGCAATTGGGCAGGCCATTAGGTAGTTTATTAGGCAAGCAATAAGGCAGGCAATTAGGCAGACAATTATGCAGGCAATTAGGCAGTTAATTAGCAAGCAATTAGGCAGCTAGGCAATTAGGCAGGCAGGTAAAAAAGCAGGCAATTTAGCAGTTAATTAGGCAGGCAAGCAATTTGGCAGGTAATTAGGCAGGCAATAAGGTAAGCAATTAAGCAGGCAATTAGGCAGGCAAGTAGGCAGGCAATTGAGCAGATAATTAAGCAGATAATTAGGCAGGCAATAAGGCAGGCAATTAGGCAGTTAATTAGGCAAGCAAATAGGCAGGCAATTAGGTAGTTAATTAGGCAGGCAATTATGCAGGTAATTAGGCAAGCAATTAGTTAGATAGATAGGCAGGCAATAAAACAGTTAATTAGGCCCGCAATAAGGCAGGCAATAAAAAATGTAATTAGGCAGGCAATTAGGCAGGCAATTAAGCAGTTAATTAGGCAAGCAGGCAATTTGGCAGGTAATAAGGCAGGCAATTAGGCAGGCAATTAGGCAGGAAATTAGGCAGGCAATAAGGCAGGCAATTAGGCAGGCAGGCAATTAGGCATGCAATTAAGAAGTTAATTAGGCAGGCAGGCAATTTGGCATGTAATAAGGGAGGCAATTAGGCAGGAAATTAGGCAGTCAATAAAACAGTCTGGCAATTAGGTACGCAATTAGGTAGGCAAGCAATTAGGCAGTTAATTAGACAGGCAGGCAATTAGGTAGGTAAATAAATTAGGCAGGCAATTAGTCAGGCTATTAAGCAGGCAATTAGACAGGCAGACAATTAGGCAGGTAGGTAATTAGTCAGGCAATTAGGCAGGCAATTAAGCAGACAATTAGATAGGAAGGCAATTAAGCAGGCAATTAACCAGGTAGGCAGGCAATTAGGCAGGCAGCTAGACAGGCAATTAGGCAGGCAATTAGGCAGTTAATTAGGCAGGCAATAAGGCAGCCAATTAGGCAGTTAAATAGTCAGGCAAATAGGTAGTTTATTAGGAAGGCAATTAGGCAGGCAATTAGGCAGTTAATTAAGCAGGCAATTAGGCAGTAAATTAAGCAGGCAATTAGGCAGTAAACTAGGGAAGCAATTAGGCAGGCAGGCAATTATGCATGCAATTAAGCAATAAATTAGGCAGGCAGGCAATTTGGCAGGTAATTAGGGAGACAATTAGGCAGGCAATTAGGCAGGCAATTAGCATACCTTTAGGCAGTTAATTAGGCAGGCAAAAAGGCAGGCAATTAGGCAGTTAATTTGGCAGGCAATTAGGCAGGCAATAGAGCAAACAATTAGGCAGGCAATAAGACAGTTAATTAGCCAATCAATTAGGCAGGCAATTAGGCAGTTAATTAGGCAGGCAATTAGGCAGATAATTAGGCAAGCAATTAGGCATGAACTAAGGCAGATAATTAGGCAGGCAATTAGGCAGTTAATGAGGCCCGCAATTAGGAAGGCAATTAAGAAGGCAGGCAATTAGGCAGGCAATTAAGCAGTTAATTAGGCAAGCAGGCAATTTGGCAGGTAATTAGGCAGGCCATTAGCAGGCCATTAGGCAGCCAATTAGGCTGTTAATTAGGCAGGCAATTAGGCAGGCAATTAGGCAATTTATTACGCAGGCAATTGGGCAGGCCATTAGGTAGTTTATTAGGCAAGCAATAAGGCAGGCAATTAGGCAGACAATTATGCAGGCAATTAGGCAGTTAATTAGCAAGCAATTAGGCAGCTAGGCAATTAGGCAGGCAGGTTATAAAGCTGGCAATTAAGCAGTTAATTAGGCAGGCAAGCAATTTGGCAGGCAATTAGGCAGGCAATAAGGTAAGCAATTAAGCAGGCAATTAGGCAGGCAATTAGGCAGGCAAGTAGGCAGGCAATTGAGCAGATAATTAAGCAGATAATTAGGCAGGCAATAAGGCAGGCAATTAGGCAGTTAATTAGGCAAGCAAATAGGCAGGCAATTAGGTAGTTAATTAGGCAGGCAATTATGCAGGTAATTAGGCAAGCAATTAGTTAGATAGATAGGCGGGCAATAAAACAGTTAATTAGGCCCGCAATAAGGCAGGCAATAAAAAATGTAATTAGGCAGGCAATTAGGCAGGCAATTAAGCAGTTAATTAGGCAAGCAGGCAATTTGGCAGGTAATAAGGCAGGCAATTAGGCAGGAAATTAGGCAGGCAATTAGGCAGGCAATTAGGCAGTTAATTTAGCAGGCAATTAGGCAGTTAATTAGGCAGGCAATTAGGCAGTTAATTAGGCAGGGAATTAGGCATTTAATTAGGCAGGCAATTAGGCAGATGATTACGCAGGCAATTAGAATGGAAATAAAGCAGTTAATTAGGCTGGCAGGCAATTTGGCACGTAATTTGGCAGGCAATGAGGCAGGCAATTAGGCAGGCAATTAGATAGCCAGCCAATTTAGCAGGCTGGCAATAAGGCAGGAAATTAAGCAGTTTATTAGGCAGGCAATTTGGCAGGTAATTTGGCAGGCAATTAAGCAGTTAATTAAACATGCAAATAGGCAGATAATTAGGCAGGCAATAAGGCAGGCAATTAGGCAGGCAATAAGGCAGTTAATTGGGCAAGAAATTAGGCAGTCAATAAAACAGGCAGGCAATTAGGCATGTAATTAGGTAGGCAGGCAACTAGGCACATAATTAGGCATGGAGGGAATTTGGCAGGCAATAGGGCAGTCAATAAGGCAGGCAATTAGGAAGGCAATTAAGCAGGCAATTAAACAAGCAATTAGGATGTCAATTAGGCAAATAATTAGGCAGGCAATTAGGCAGTTAATAAGGCAGAAAATTAGGCAGGCAAATAGGCAGGCAGTTAGGCAGTTAATTAAGCTGACAATTAGGCAGGCAATTAGGCAGGCAATTAGGCAATCAAGCAATATGGCAGGCATTTAGGCAGGTATTAGGCAGGCAATTAAGCAGGCAATTAGGCAGTTAATTAGGCAAGCAATTAGGCAGGCAAATAGGCAGGTAATTAGGGAGGCAATTAAGCAGTTAATTAGGCACGCAAGCAATTTGGCAGGTAATTAGGCAGGCAATAAGGTAAGCAATTAAGCAGGAAATTAGGCAGGCAATTAGGCAGGCAATTAAGCAGTTAATTAGGAAGGCTATTAGGCAGGCAATTAGGCAGTTATTAGGCAGTAAATTAAGCAGGTGATTAGGCAGGCAGGCAATTAGGCAGGCAGGTAATTAGGCAGGCATGCAATTAGGCAGGTATGCAATAAGGCAGGCAATAAGTCAGGCAATAAGCAGGCATTTAGACAGGTAGGCAATTTGGCAGGCGATTCGGTAGGCAATTAAGCAGGAAATTGGGCAGGCAATAAGGCAGTTAATTAGACAGGCAATTAAGCAGGCAAATAGGCAGGCAATTAGGCAGTTAATAAGTCAGGCAGTTAGTTAGGCAGTTGGGTAGGATATTAGGCAGGCAATAAGGCAGTTAATTAGGCAGGCAATTAGACAGGCAATTAGGAAGGCAATAAGGCAGGCAACCAATTAGCCAGGCAATTAGGCAGGCAATTAGGCAGTTAATTAGGCAGGCAATGAAGCAAGCAATTAGGCAGTTAATTAGGCAGGCAATTAGGCAGTTTATTCGGCAGGCAATTAAGCAGGGAATAAGGCAGTTGATTTGGCAGGCAATTAGGCAGATGATTACGCAGGCAATTAGGCAGGCAATAAGGCAGGCAATAAGGCAGGCAATAAGGCAGTTAATTGGGCAAGCAATTAGGCAGTCAATAAAACAGGCAGGCAATTAGGCATGTAATTAGGTAGGCAGGCAACTAGGCACATAATTAGGCATGGAGGGAATTTGGCAGGCAATAAGGCAGTCAATAAGGCAGGCAATTAGAAAGGCAATTAAGCAGGCAATTAAACAAGCAATTAGGATGTCAATTAGGCAAATAATTAGGCAGGCAATTAGGCAGTTAATAAGGCAGAAAATTAGGCAGGCAAATAGGCAGGCAGTTAGGCAGTTAATTAAGCTGACAATTAGGCAGGCAATTAGGCAGGCAATTAGGCAATCAAGCAATATGGCAGGCATTTAGGCAGGTATTAGGCAGGCAATTAAGCAGGCAAATAGGCAGGCAATTAGGCAGTTAATAAGGCAGAAAATTAGGCAGGCAAATAGGCAGGCAGTTAGGCAGTTAATTAAGCTGACAATTAGGCAGGCAATTAGGCAGGCAATTAGGCAATCAAGCAATATGGCAGGCATTTAGGCAGGTATTAGGCAGGCAATTAGGCAGGCAAATAGGCAGGTAATTAGGGAGGCAATTAAGCAGTTAATTAGGCACGCAAGCAATTTGGCAGATAATTAGGCAGGCAGGTAATTAGGGAGGCAATTAAGTAGTTAATTAGGCAGGCAAGCAATTTGGCAGGTAATTAGGCAGGCAATAAGGTAAGCAATTAAGCAGGAAATTAGGCAGGCAATTAGGCAGTCAATTAAGCAGTTAATTAGGAAGGCTATTAGGCAGGCAATTAGGCAGTAAATTAAGCAGGTGATTAGGCAGGCAGGCAATTAGGCAGGCAGGTAATTAGGCAGGCATGCAATTAGGCAGGTATGCAATAAGGCAGGCAATAAGTCAGGCAATAAGCAGGCATTTAGACAGGTAGGCAATTTGGCAGGCGATTCGGTAGGCAATTAAGCAGGAAATTGGGCAGGCAATAAGGCAGTTAATTAGACAGGCAATTAAGCAGGCAAATAGGCAGGCAATTAGGCAGTTAATAAGTCAGGCAGTTAGTTAGGCAGTTGGGTAGGATATTAGGCAGGCAATAAGGCAGTTAATTAGGCAGGCAATTAGACAGGCAATTAGGAAGGCAATAAGGCAGGCAACCAATTAGCCAGGCAATTGGGCAGGCAATTAGGCCCGCAATTAGGCAGTTAATTAGGCCCGCAATTAGGCAGGCAATTAAGCAGTTAATTAGGCAAGCAGCAATTTGACAGGTAATTAGGCAGGCAATTAGGCAGGTAATTATGCAGGTAATTAGGCAGTTAATTAGGCAGGCAATTAGGCATTTAATTAGGCAGGCAAATAGGCAGGCAAATAGGTAGTTTATTTGGCAAGCAATAAGGCAGGCAATTAGGCAGAAAATTAGGCAGGCAATTAAGCAAGAAATTAGGCAGTTAATTAGGCAAGCAATTAGGTAGGCAGGCAATTACGCAGGCAGGTAATTAGGCAGGCAATTAAGCAGTTAATTAGGTAGGCAAGCAATTTGGCAGGTAACTAGGCAGGCAATAAGGTAAGCAATTAAGCAGGCAATTAGGCAGGCAATTAGGCAGGCAATTAAGCAGTTAATTAGGCAGGCAATTAGGCAGGCAATAAGGCAGGCAATTGGGTAGTTAATTGGGCAGCCAATTAGACAGATAATTAGGCAGGCAATTGGGTAGGCAATTAGGTAGTATATTAGGCAAGCAATAAGGCAGGCAATTAGGCAGAAAATTAGGCAGGCAATTGAGCAGGCAATTAGGCAGTTAATTAGGCAAGCAATTGGGTAGGCAGGCAATTGGGCAGGCAGGTAATTAGGCAGGCAATTAAGCAGTTAATTAGGTAGGCAGGCAATTTGGCAGGTAACTAGGCAGGCAATAAGGTAAGCAATTAAGCAGGCAATTAGGCAGGCAATTAGGCAGGCAATTAAGCAGTTAATTAGGCAGGCAATTAGGCAGGCAATAAGGCAGGCAATTAGGTAGTTAATTGGGCAGGCAATTAGACAGATAATTAGCAGGCTATTGGGTAAGCAATTAGGCAAGCAATTAGGCAGATAATTAGGCAGGCGATAAAGCAGTTAATTAGGCAGTTAAATAGGCATACAATTAGGCAGTTAATTAGGCAGGCAATAATCAGGCAATTAAGCAAGCAATTAGGCAGTTAATTAGGCAAGCAATTAGGAAGGCAATTAGGCAGTTAGTTAGGCAGGCAATTAGGCAGGCAATGAGGCAGGCAATCAGGCAGTTAATTAGGAAGGCAATTAAGCAGTTAATTAGGCAGGCAATTAAGCAGTTAATAAGACAGGCTTATAGGCAGGCAAATAGGCAGTCAATTAGGCAGGCAATTAGGAAGGATAATAGCCAGTTAATTAAGCAGGCAATTAGACAGTTAATAAGGCAGGCAATTAGGAAGGCAATTAAGCAGGCAATTAACCAGGTAGGCAGGCAATTAGGCAGGCAGCTAGGCAGGCAATTAGGCAGGCAATTAGGCAGTTAATTAGGCAGGCAATAAGGCAGGCAATTAGGCAGTTAATTAGGCAGGCAAATAGGTAGTTTATTAGGAAGGCAATTAGGCAGTTAATTAAGCAGGCAATTAGGCAGTTAATTAGGCAGGCAATTAGGCAGTAAACTAGGGAAGCAATTAGGCAGGCAGGCAATTATGCATGCAATTAAGCAATAAATTAGGCAGGCAGGCAATTTGGCAGGTAATTAGGGAGACAATTAGGCAGGCAATTAGGCAGGCAATTATCATACCTTTAGGCAGTTAATTAGGCAGGCAATTATGCAGGCAAAAAGGCAGGCAATTAGGCAGTTAATATGGCAGGCAATTAGGCAGGCAATAGAGCAAACAATTAGGCAGGCAATAAGACAGTTCATTAGGCAATCAATTAGGCAGGCAATTAGGCAGTTAATTAGGCAGGCAATTAGGCAGGCAGGCAATTAGGCATGCAATTAAGAAGTTAATTAGGCAGGCAGGCAATTTGGCATGTAATAAGGGAGGCAATTAGGCAGGAAATTAGGCAGTCAATTAAACAGTCTGGCAATTAGGTACGCAATTAGGTAGGCAAGCAATTAGGCAGTTAATTAGACAGGCAGGCAATTAGGTAGGTAAATAAATTAGGCAGGCAATTAGTCAGGCTATTAAGCAGGCAATTAGACAGGCAGACAATTAGGCAGGTAGGTAATTATTCAGGCAATTAGGCAGGCAATAAAGCAGACAATTAGATAGGCAGGCAATTTGGCAGGCAGGCAATAATGCAGGCAATTAGGCAAGCAATTAGGAAGGCAATTAGGCAGGCAATGAAGCAGGCAATTAAAAAGTTAATTAGGCAGGCATTTAGCAGGCAATGAGGCAGGCAATTAGGCAGTTAATTAGGCAGGCAATTAGGCAGATATATGGCAGGCAATTGGGCAGGCAATTAGGCATGCAATTAGGCAGATAATAAGTCAGGCAATTAGGCAGTTAATTAGAACCGCAATTAGGCAGGCAATTAGGTGGCACGGCAGGTAGGTAATTAATCAGGCAGTTAGGCAGGCAATTTGGCAGTTAATTAGGCTGTCAGTTAGTCAGTTAATTAGACAGGCAATTAGGCAGTTAATTAAGCAGGCAATTAGGCAGTTAATTAAGCAGGCAATTAGGCAGTTAATAAGACAGGCTTATAGGCAGGCAAATAGGCAGTCAATTAGGCAGGCAATTAGGAAGGATTATAGCCAGTTAATTAGGCAGGCAATTAGGCAGTTAATTAGGCAGGCAAATAGGTAGTTTATTAGGAAGGCAATTAGGCAGGCAATTAGGCAGTTAATTAAGCAGGCAATTAGGCAGTAAATTAAGCAGGCAATTAGGCAGTAAACTAGGGAAGCAATTAGGCAGGCAGGCAATTATGCATGCAATTAAGCAATAAATTAGGCAGGCAGGCAATTTGGCAGGTAATTAGGGAGACAATTAGGCAGGCAATTAGGCAGGCAATTAGCATACCTTTAGGCAGTTAATTAGGCAGGCAAAAAGGCAGGCAATTAGGCAGTTAATTTGGCAGGCAATTAGGCAGGCAATAGAGCAAACAATTAGGCAGGCAATAAGACAGTTAATTAGGCAATCAATTAGGCAGGCAATTAGGCAGTTAATTAGGCAGGCAATTAGGCAGATAATTAGGCAAGCAATTAGGCAAGAACTAAGGCAGATAATTAGGCAGGCAATTAGGCAGTTAATGAGGCCCGCAATTAGGAAGGCAATTAAGAAGGCGGGCAATTAGGCAGGCAATTAAGTAGTTAATTAGGCAAGCAGGCAATTTGGCAGGTAATTAGGCAGGCCATTAGCAGGCCATTAGGCAGCCAATTAGGCTGTAAATTAGGCAGGCAATTAGGCAATTTATTACGCAGGCAATTGGGCAGGCCATTAGGTAGTTTATTAGGCAAGTAATAAGGCAGGCAATTAGGCAGACAATTATGCAGGCAATTAGGCAGTTAATTAGCAAGCAATTAGGCAGCTAGGCAATTAGGCAGGCAGGTAAAAAAGCAGGCAATTAAGCAGTTAATTAGGCAGGCAAGCAATTTGGCAGGTAATTAGGCAGGCAATAAGGTAAGCAATTAAGCAGGCAATTAGGCAGGCAATTAGGCAGGCAATTAGGCAGGCAATTGAGCAGATAATTAAGCAGATAATTAGGGAGGCAATAAGGCAGGCAATTAGGCAGTTAATTAGGCAAGCAAATAGGCAGGCAATTAGGTAGTTAATTAGGCAGGCAATTATGCAGGTAATTAGGCAAGCAATTAGTTAGATAGATAGGCAGGCAATAAAACAGTTAATTAGGCCCGCAATAAGGCAGGCAATAAAAATGTAATTAGGCAGGCAATTAGGCAGGCAATTAAGCAGTTAATTAGGCAAGCAGGCAATTTGGCAGGTAATAAGGCAGGCAATTAGGCAGGAAATTAGGCAGGCAATTAGGCAGGCAATTAGGCAGTTAATTTAGCAGGCAATTAGGCAGTTAATTAGGCAGGCAATTAGGCAGTTAATTAGGCAGGGAATTAGGCATTTAATTAGGCAGGCAATTAGGCAGATGATTACGCAGGCAATTAGAATGGAAATAAAGCAGTTAATTAGGCTGGCAGGCAATTTGGCAGGTAATTTGGCAGGCAATGAGGCAGGCAATTAGGCAGGCAATTAGATAGCCAGCCAATTTAGCAGGCTGGCAATAAGGCAGGAAATTAAGCAGTTTATTAGGCAGGCAATTTGGCAGGTAATTTGGCAGGCAATTAAGCAGTTAATTAAACATGCAAATAGGCAGATAATTAGGCAGGCAATAAGGCAGGCAATTAGGCAGGCAATAAGGCAGTTAATAAGTCAGGCAGTTAGTTAGGCAGTTGGGTAGGATATTAGGCAGGCAATAAGGCAGTTAATTAGGCAGGCAATTAGACAGGCAATTAGGAAGGCAATAAGGCAGGCAACCAATTAGCCAGGCAATTAGGCAGGCAATTAGGCAGTTAATTAGGCAGGCAATGAAGCAAGCAATTAGGCAGTTAATTAGGCAGGCAATTAGGCAGTTAATTCGGCAGGCAATTAAGCAGGTAATAAGGCAGTTGATTAGGCAGGCAATTAGGCAGATGATTACGCAGGCAATTAGGCAGGCAATAAGGCAGGCAATTAGGCAGGCAATAAGGCAGTTAATTGGGCAAGCAATTAGGCAGTCAATAAAACAGGCAGGCAATTAGGCATGTAATTAGGTAGGCAGGCAACTAGGCACATAATTAGGCATGGAGGGAATTTGGCAGGCAATAAGGCAGTCAATAAGGCAGGCAATTAGGAAGGCAATTAAGCAGGCAATTAAACAAGCAATTAGGATGTCAATTAGGCAAATAATTAGGCAGGCAATTAGGCAGTTAATAAGGCAGAAAATAAGGCAGGCAAATAGGCAGGCAAATAAGCAGGTAATTAGGGAGGCAATTAAGCAGTTAATTAGGCACGCAAGCAATTTGGCAGATAATTAGGCAGGCAGGTAATAAGGGAGGCAATTAAGTAGTTAATTAGGCAGGCAAGCAATTTGGCAGGTAATTAGGCAGGCAATAAGGTAAGCAATTAAGCAGGAAATTAGGCAGGCAATTAGGCAGTCAATTAAGCAGTTAATTAGGAAGGCTATTAGGCAGGCAATTATGCAGTTATTAGGCAGAAAATTAAGCAGGTGATTAGGCAGGCAGGCAATTTGGCAGGTAATTAGGCAGGCAATAAGGTAAGCAATTAAGCAGGAAAGTAGGCAGGCAATTAGGCAGGCAATTAAGCAGTTAATTTGGAAGGCTAGTAGGCAGGCAATTAGGCAGTAAATTAAGCAGGTGATTAGGCAGGCAGGCAATTAGGCAGGTATGCAATAAGGCAGGCAATAAGTCAGGCAATAAGCAGGCATTTAGACAGGTAGGCAATTTGGCAGGCGATTCGGTAGGCAATTAAGCAGGAAATTGGGCAGGCAATAAGGCTGTTAATTAGACAAGCAATTAAGCAGGCAAATAGGCAGGCAATTAGGCAGTTAATAAGTCAGGCAGTTAGTTAGGCAGTTGGGTAGGATATTAGGCAGGCAATAAGGCAGTTAATTAGGCAGGCAATTAGACAGGCAATTAGGAAGGCAATAAGGCAGGCAACCAATTAGCCAGGCAATTAGGCAGGCAATTAGGCAGTTAATTAGGCAGGCAATGAAGCAAGCAATTAGGCAGTTAATTAGGCAGGCAATTAGGCAGTTAATTCGGCAGGCAATTAAGCAGGGAATAAGGCAGTTGATTAGGCAGGCAAT
The DNA here is from genome assembly GCF_032445375.1 of Bacillus rossius redtenbacheri. Taxonomy (NCBI): domain Eukaryota; kingdom Metazoa; phylum Arthropoda; class Insecta; order Phasmatodea; family Bacillidae; genus Bacillus; species Bacillus rossius. The sequence goes on from NW_026962289.1 coordinate 36,375, forward strand.
TAGGCAGATGATTACGCAGGCAATTAGGCATGCAATTAGGCAGTTAATTAGGCAAGCAATTAGGCAGGTATGCAATTAGGCAGGCAATAAGTCAGGCAATAAGCAGGCATTTAGACAGGTAGGCAATTTGGCAGGCGATTCGGTAGGCAATTAAGCAGGCAATAAGGCAGTTAATTAGACAGGCAATTAAGCAGGCAATTAGGCAGGCAATTAGGCAGTTAATTAGGCAGGCAATGAGGCAGGCAATTAAGAAGTAAATAAGGCAGGCAATTTGGCATGTAATAATGCAGGCAATTAGGCAGGCATTTAGGCAGGCAATTAGGCAGTCAATTAAACAGTCAGGCAATTAGGCACGCAATTAGGTAGGCAGGCAATTAGGCAGTATTTTAGACAGGCAGACAATTAGGCAGGTAAATAAATTAGGCAGGCAATTAGTCAGGCTATTAAGCAGGCAATTAGACAGGCAGACAATTAGGCAGGTAGGTAATTAGTCAGGCAATTAGGCAGGAAATTAAGCAGGCAATAAGATAGGCAGGCAATTTGGCAGGCAGGCAATAATGCAGGCAATTAGGCAAGCAATTAGGCAGTTAATTAGGCAGGCAATTAGGCAGGCCTTGAAGCAGGCAATAAGGCAGTTAAATAGGCAGGCAATTAGGCAGTTAATTAGGCAGGCAATTAGGCAGTTAATTAGGCAGGCAATTAGGCAGGCAATTAGGCAGGCAATAAGGCAGGCAGGCAATTAGGCAGGCAGGCAATTAGGCAGGTAGACAATTAGGCAGTTAATAAGGAAGGCAAAAAGGCAGGCAATTAGGCAGGCAATTAGGCAGGCAATTAGGTAGGCATTTAGACAGTTAATTAGGCAGTCAATTAGGCAGTTAAGAAGGCAGGCAATTAGGCAGGCAATTAGTTAGGCTATTAGGTAGGCAGGCAATTAGGCAGTATTTTAGACAGGCAGGCAATTAGGCAGGTAAATAAATTAGGCAGGATATTAGTCAGGCTATTAAGCAGGCAATTAGACAGGGAGACAATTAGGCAGGTAGGTAATTAGTCAGGCAATTAAGCAGGCAATTAGATAGGCAGGCAATTTGGCAGGCAGGCAATAAGGCAGGCAATTAGGCAAGCAATTAGACAGACAAATAGGCAGTTAGTCAGGCAGGCAATTAGGCAGGCAATTAGGCAAGTAATTAGGCAATCAAGCAATATGGCATGCCATTATGCAGTTAATTAGGCAGGAAATTAGGCAGGCAAATAGGCAGGTTATTAGGCAAGCAATTATGCAGGCAATTAGGTAGACAGGCAATTAGGCAGGCAGGCAGTTAGGCAGGCAGGCAATTAGGCAGGCAATTAAGAAGTAAATAAAGCAGGCAGGCAATTTGGCATGTAATAAGGCAGGCAATTAGGCACGCAATTAGGCAGGCAATTAGGCAGTCAATTACACAGTCAGGCAATTAGGCACGCAATTAGGTAGGCAGGCAATTAGGCAGTTAATTAGACAGGCAGTCAATTAAGCAGGTAAATAAATAAGGCAAGCAATTAGTCAAGCTATTAAGCAGGCAATTAGACAGGCAGACAATTAGGCAGGTAGGTAATTAGTCAGGCAATTAGGCAGGCAATTAAGCAGGCAATTAGATAGGCAGAAATATTGGCAGGCAATAATGCAGGCAATTAGGCAAGCAATTAGGCAGTTAATTAGGCAGGCAATTAGGCAGGCAATGAAGCAGGCAATTAGGCAGTTAATTAGGCAGGCAATTAGGCAGGCAATGAGGCAGGCAATTAGGCAGATAATTAGGCAGGCAAGTGGGCTGGCAATTTGGCATGCAATTAGGCAGATAATTAGGTAGGCAATTAGGCATTTAATTAGCAGGTAATAAAGCAGTTAATTAGGCAGTTAATTAGGCAGGCAATTAAGCAGTTAATTAGGCAGGCAATTTAAAAGGCAATTAGGCAGGCAATTTGGCAGGCAATAAGGCAGGAAATTAGGCAGATAATTAGGCAGGCAATTAGGCAGACAATTAGGCAGGCAATTAGGCATTTAATTAGCAGGCAATGAAGCAGTTAATTAGGCAGTTAATTAGGCAGGCAATTAAGCAGTTAATTAGGCAGGCAGGCAATTTAGCAGGTAATTAGGCAGGCAATAAGGCAGTTGATTGGGTAAGCAATTAGGCAGGCAATAAGTCAGGCAATTAAGCAGGCATTTAGACAGGTAGGCAATTTGGCAGGCAATTCGGTAGGCAATTAAGCAGGCAATTGGGCAGGCAATAAGGCAGTTAATTAGACAGGCAATTAAGCAGGCAAATAGGCAGGCAATTAGGCAGTTAATAAGTCAGGCAATTAGGTAGGCAGTTGGGTAGGCAGTTAGGCATGCAATAAGGCAGTTAATTAGGCAGGCAATTAGGCAGGCAATTAGGAAGGCAATAAGGCAGGCAAATAGGCAGGCATATTGACAGCCAATTAGGCAGGCAAATAGGAAGTTAATTAGGCAGATGATTAGGCAGGAAATTTGGCAGGCAATAAGGCAGGCAAATAGGCAGGCAACTAATTAGCCAGGCAATTAGGCAGGCAATTAGGCAAGCAATTAAGCAGGCAATTAGGCCATTAATTAGGCAAGCAATTAGGCAGGCAGGCAATTAGGCAGGCAGATAATAAGGGAGGCAATTAAGCAGTTAATTAGGCAGGCATGCAATTTGGCAGGTAATAATGCAGGCAATAAGGAAAGCAATTAAGCAGGAAATTAGGCAGGCAATTAAGCAGATAATTAAGCACATAATTAGGCAGGCAATAAGGCAGGCAATTAGGTAGTTAATTAGTCAAGCAAATAGGCAGGCAATTAGGCAGGCAATTAGGTAGTTAATTAGGTAGGCAATTATGCAGGTAATTAGGCAAGCAATTAGTTAGATAAATAGGCAGGCAATGAAGCAGTTAATTAGGCACGCAATAAGGCAGGCAATTAATAATGTAATTAGGCAGGCAGGCAATTAGGCAGGCAATTAAGCAGTTAATTAGGCAAGCAGGCAATTGGGCAGGTAATAAGGCAGGCAATTAGATAGGCAGGCAATTTGGCATGCAGGCAATAAGGCAGGCAATTAGGCAGTTAATTAGGCATTCAAATAAGCAGATAATTAGGCAGGCAATTAGGCAGGCAATTAGGCAGGCAATTAGGCAGCTATTTAGGCAGTTAATTGGACCTTGCAATTAGGCAGTTTATTAAGCAGGCAATTAGGCAGGCAATTAGGCAGGTAGGCAATTAGGCACGCAATAAGGTAGGCAGACAATTAGGCAGTCAATTAAACAGGCAGGCAATTAGGTAGGCAGGCAATTAGGCAGTCAGGCAATTAGGCAGTTAATGAGGCAGGCAGGGAATTTGGCAGACAATAAGGCAGACAATAAAGCAGGCAATTAGAAAGGCAATTAAGCAGGCAATTAGACAAGCAATTAGGCAGTCAATTAGGCAGTTAATTAGGCAGGCAATTAAGCAGGGAATAAGGCAGTTAATTAGGCAGGCACTTAGACAGATGATTACATAGGCAATTAGGCAGGCAATAAGGCAGTTAATTAGGCAAGCAATTACGCAGCTAATTAGGCAGGCAATTAGGCAGTTTATTAAGCAGGCAATTAGGCAGGCAATTAGGCAGGTAGGCAATTAATCAGTTAATAAGGAAGGCAAAAAGGCAGGCAATTAGGCAGGCAATTAGGCAGGCATATAAACAGTTAATTAGGCAGTCAATTAGGCAGTTAATTATGCATGCCATTAGGCAGTTAATTAGGCAAGCAATTAGGCAGAAAATTAGGCAAACAATTTAGCAGGTTATTAGGCAAGCAATTAGGCAGTCAATAAAACAGGCAGGCAATTAGGCATGTAATTAGGTAGGCAGGCAACTAGGCACATAATTAGGCATGGAGGGAATTTGGCAGGCAATAAGGCAGTCAATAAGGCAGGCAATTAGGAAGGCAATTAAGCAGGCAATTAAACAAGCAATTAGGATGTCAATTAGGCAAATAATTAGGCAGGCAATTAGGCCAATAATAAGGCAGAAAATTAGGCAGGCAAATAGGCAGGCAAATAGGCAGGTAATTAGGGAGGCAATTAAGCAGTTAATTAGGCACGCAAGCAATTTGGCAGATAATTAGGCAGGCAGGTAATAAGGGAGGCAATTAAGTAGTTAATTAGGCAGGCAAGCAATTTGGCAGGTAATTAGGCAGGCAATAAGGTAAGCTATTAAGCAGGAAAGTAGGCAGGCAATTAGGCAGGCAATTAAGCAGTTAATTTGGAAGGCTATTAGGCAGGCAATTAGGCAGTAAATTAAGCAGGTGATTAGGCAGGCAGGCAATTAGGCAGGCAGGTAATTAGGCAGGCATGCAATTAGGCAGGTATGCAATAAGGCAGGCAATGTCAGGCAATAAGCAGGCATTTAGACAGGTAGGCAATTTGGCAGGCGATTCGGTAGGCAATTAAGCAGGAAATTGGGCAGGCAATAAGGCAGTTAATTAGACAGGCAATTAAGCAGGCAAATAGGCAGGCAATTAGGCAGTTAATAAGTCAGGCAGTTAGTTAGGCAGTTGGGTAGGATATTAGGCAGGCAATAAGGCAGTTAATTAGGCAGGCAATTAGACTGGCAATTAGGAAGGCAATAAGGCAGGCAACCAATTAGCCAGGCAATTAGGCAGGCAATTAGGCAGTTAATTAGGCAGGCAATGAAGCAAGCAATTAGGCAGTTAATTAGGCAGGCAATTAGGCAGTTAATTCGGCAGGCAATTAAGCAGGGAATAAGGCAGTTGATTAGGCAGGCAATTAGACAGGCAATTAGGAAGGCAATAAGGCAGGCAACCAATTAGCCAGGCAATTAGGCAGGCAATTAGGCAGTTAATTAGGCAGGCAATTAAGCAGTTAATAAGACAGGCTTATAGGCAGGCAAATAGGCAGTCAATTAGGCAGGCAATTAGGAAGGATAATAGCCAGTTAATTAAGCAGGCAATTAGACAGTTAATAAGGCAGGCAATTAGGAAGGCAATTAAGCAGGCAATTAACCAGGTAGGCAGGCAATTAGGCAGGCAACTAGGCAGGCAATTAGGCAGGCAACTAGGCAGGCAATTAGGCAGGCAATTAGGCAGTTAATTAGGCAGGCAATAAGGCAGGCAATTAGGCAGTTAATTAGGCAGGCAAATAGGTAGTTTATTAGGAAGGCAATTAGGCAGGCAATTAGGCAGTTAATTAAGCAAACAATTAGGCAGTTAATTAAGCAGGCAATTAGGCAGTAAACTAGGGAAGCAATTAGGCAGGCAGGCAATTATGCATGCAATTAAGCAATAAATTAGGCAGGCAGGCAATTTGGCAGGTAATTAGGGAGACAATTAGGCAGGCAATTAGGCAGGCAATTAGCATACCTTTAGGCAGTTAATTAGGCAGGCAATAATGCAGGCAAAAAGGCAGGCAATTAGGCAGTTAATATGGCAGGCAATTAGGCAGTTAATATGGCAGGCAATTAGGCAGGCAATAGAGCAAACAATTAGGCAGGCAATAAGACAGTTAATTAGGCAATCAATTAGGCAGGCAATTAGGCAGTTAATTAGGCTGGCAATTAGGCAGATAATTAGGCAAGCAATTAGGCAAGAACTAAGGCAGATAATTAGGCAGGCAATTAGGCAGTTAATGAGGCCCGCAATAAGGAAGGCAATTAAGAAGGCAGGCAATTAGGCAGGCAATTAAGCAGTTAATTAGGCAAGCAGGCAATTTGGAAGGTAATTAGGCAGGCCATTAGCAGGCCATTAGGCAGCCAATTAGGCTGTTAATTAGGCAGGCAGTTAGGCAGGCAATTAGGCAATTTATTACGCAGGCAATTGGGCAGGCCATTAGGTAGTTTATTAGGCAAGCAATAAGGCAGGCAATTAGGCAGACAATTATGCAGGCAATTAGGCAGTTAATTAGCAAGCAATTAGGCAGCTAGGCAATTAGGCAGGCAGGTAAAAAAGCAGGCAATTAAGCAGTTAATTAGGCAGGCAAGCAATTTGGCAGGTAATTAGGCAGGCAATAAGGTAAGCAATTAAGCAGGCAATTAGGCAGGCAAGTAGGCAGGCAATTGAGCAGATAATTAAGCAGATAATTAGGCAGGCAATAAGGCAGGCAATTAGGCAGTTAATTAGGCAAGCAAATAGGCAGGCAATTAGGTAGTTAATTAGGCAGGCAATTATGCAGGTAATTAGGCAAGCAATTAGTTAGATAGATAGGCAGGCAATAAAACAGTTAATTAGGCCCGCAATAAGGCAGGCAATAAAAAATGTAATTAGGCAGGCAATTAGGCAGGCAATTAAGCAGTTAATTAGGCAAGCAGGCAATTTGGCAGGTAATAAGGCAGGCAATTAGGCAGGCAATTAGGCAGGAAATTAGGCAGGCAATAAGGCAGGCAATTAGGCAGGCAGGCAATTAGGCATGCAATTAAGAAGTTAATTAGGCAGGCAGGCAATTTGGCATGTAATAAGGGAGGCAATTAGGCAGGAAATTAGGCAGTCAATTAAACAGTCTGGCAATTAGGTACGCAATTAGGTAGGCAAGCAATTAGGCAGTTAATTAGACAGGCAGGCAATTAGGTAGGTAAATAAATTAGGCAGGCAATTAGTCAGGCTATTAAGCAGGCAATTAGACAGGCAGACAATTAGGCAGGTAGGTAATTAGTCAGGCAATTAGGCAGGCAATTAAGCAGACAATTAGATAGGAAGGCAATTAAGCAGGCAATTAACCAGGTAGGCAGGCAATTAGGCAGGCAGCTAGACAGGCAATTAGGCAGGCAATTAGGCAGTTAATTAGGCAGGCAATAAGGCAGGCAATTAGGCAGTTAAATAGTCAGGCAAATAGGTAGTTTATTAGGAAGGCAATTAGGCAGGCAATTAGGCAGTTAATTAAGCAGGCAATTAGGCAGTAAATTAAGCAGGCAATTAGGCAGTAAACTAGGGAAGCAATTAGGCAGGCAGGCAATTATGCATGCAATTAAGCAATAAATTAGGCAGGCAGGCAATTTGGCAGGTAATTAGGGAGACAATTAGGCAGGCAATTAGGCAGGCAATTAGCATACCTTTAGGCAGTTAATTAGGCAGGCAAAAAGGCAGGCAATTAGGCAGTTAATTTGGCAGGCAATTAGGCAGGCAATAGAGCAAACAATTAGGCAGGCAATAAGACAGTTAATTAGGCAATCAATTATGCAGGCAATTAGGCAGTTAATTAGGCAGGCAATTAGGCAGATAATTAGGCAAGCAATTAGGCATGAACTAAGGCAGATAATTAGGCAGGCAATTAGGCAGTTAATAAGGCCCGCAATTAGGAAGGCAATTAAGAAGGCAGGCAATTAGGCAGGCAATTAAGCAGTTAATTAGGCAAGCAGGCAATTTGGCAGGTAATTAGGCAGGCCATTAGCAGGCCATTAGGAAGCCAATTAGGCTGTTAATTAGGCAGGCAATTAGGCAGGCAATTAGGCAATTTATTACGCAGGCAATTGGGCAGGCCATTAGGTAGTTTATTAGGCAAGCAATAAGGCAGGCAATTAGGCAGACAATTATGCAGGCAATTAGGCAGTTAATTAGCAAGCAATTAGGCAGCTAGGCAATTAGGCAGGCAGGTTATAAAGCTGGCAATTAAGCAGTTAATTAGGCTGGCAAGCAATTTGGCAGGCAATTAGGCAGGCAATAAGGTAAGCAATTAAGCAGGCAAATAGGCAGGCAATTAGGCAGGCAAGTAGGCAGGCAATTGAGCAGATAATTAAGCAGATAATTAGGCAGGCAATAAGGCAGGCAATTAGGCAGTTAATTAGGCAAGCAAATAGGCAGGCAATTAGGTAGTTAATTAGGCAGGCAATTATGCAGGTAATTAGGCAAGCAATTAGTTAGATAGATAGGCGGGCAATAAAACAGTTAATTAGGCCCGCAATAAGGCAGGCAATAAAAAATGTAATTAGGCAGGCAATTAGGCAGGCAATTAAGCAGTTAATTAGGCAAGCAGGCAATTTGGCAGGTAATAAGGCAGGCAATTAGGCAGGAAATTAGGCAGGCAATTAGGCAGGCAATTAGGCAGTTAATTTAGCAGGCAATTAGGCAGTTAATTAGGCAGGCAATTAGGCAGTTAATTAGGCAGGGAATTAGGCATTTAATTAGGCAGGCAATTAGGCAGATGATTACGCAGGCAATTAGAATGGAAATAAAGCAGTTAATTAGGCTGGCAGGCAATTTGGCAGGTAATTTGGCAGGCAATGAGGCAGGCAATTAGGCAGGCAATTAGATAGCCAGCCAATTTAGCAGGCTGGCAATAAGGCAGGAAATTAAGCAGTTTATTAGGCAGGCAATTTGGCAGGTAATTTGGCAGGCAATTAAGCAGTTAATTAAACATGCAAATAGGCAGATAATTAGGCAGGCAATAAGGCAGGCAATTAGGCAGGCAATAAGGCAGTTAATTGGGCAAGCAATTAGGCAGTCAATAAAACAGGCAGGCAATTAGGCATGTAATTAGGTAGGCAGGCAACTAGGCACATAATTAGGCATGGAGGGAATTTGGCAGGCAATAGGGCAGTCAATAAGGCAGGCAATTAGGAAGGCAATTAAGCAGGCAATTAAACAAGCAATTAGGATGTCAATTAGGCAAATAATTAGGCAGGCAATTAGGCAGTTAATAAGGCAGAAAATTAGGCAGGCAAATAGGCAGGCAGTTAGGCAGTTAATTAAGCTGACAATTAGGCAGGCAATTAGGCAGGCAATTAGGCAATCAAGCAATATGGCAGGCATTTAGGCAGGTATTAGGCAGGCAATTAAGCAGGCAATTAGGCAGTTAATTAGGCAAGCAATTAGGCAGGCAAATAGGCAGGTAATTAGGGAGGCAATTAAGCAGTTAATTAGGCACGCAAGCAATTTGGCAGGTAATTAGGCAGGCAATAAGGTAAGCAATTAAGCAGGAAATTAGGCAGGCAATTAGGCAGGCAATTAAGCAGTTAATTAGGAAGGCTATTAGGCAGGCAATTAGGCAGTTATTAGGCAGTAAATTAAGCAGGTGATTAGGCAGGCAGGCAATTAGGCAGGCAGGTAATTAGGCAGGCATGCAATTAGGCAGGTATGCAATAAGGCAGGCAATAAGTCAGGCAATAAGCAGGCATTTAGACAGGTAGGCAATTTGGCAGGCGATTCGGTAGGCAATTAAACAGGAAATTGGGCAGGCAATAAGGCAGTTAATTAGACAGGCAATTAAGCAGGCAAATAGGCAGGCAATTAGGCAGTTAATAAGTCAGGCAGTTAGTTAGGCAGTTGGGTAGGATATTAGGCAGGCAATAAGGCAGTTAATTAGGCAGGCAATTAGACAGGCAATTAGGAAGGCAATAAGGCAGGCAACCAATTAGCCAGGCAATTAGGCAGGCAATTAGGCAGTTAATTAGGCAGGCAATGAAGCAAGCAATTAGGCAGATAATTAGGCAGGCAATTAGGCAGTTTATTCGGCAGGCAATTAAGCAGGGAATAAGGCAGTTGATTTGGCAGGCAATTAGGCAGATGATTACGCAGGCAATTAGGCAGGCAATAAGGCAGGCAATAAGGCAGGCAATAAGGCAGTTAATTGGGCAAGCAATTAGGCAGTCAATAAAACAGGCAGGCAATTAGGCATGTAATTAGGTAGGCAGGCAACTAGGCACATAATTAGGCATGGAGGGAATTTGGCAGGCAATAAGGCAGGCAATTAGAAAGGCAATTAAGCAGGCAATTAAACAAGCAATTAGGATGTCAATTAGGCAAATAATTAGGCAGGCAATTAGGCAGTTAATAAGGCAGAAAATTAAGCAGGCAAATAGGCAGGCAGTTAGGCAGTTAATTAAGCTGACAATTAGGCAGGCAATTAGGCAGGCAATTAGGCAATCAAGCAATATGGCAGGCATTTAGGCAGGTATTAGGCAGGCAATTAAGCAGGCAAATAGGCAGGCAATTAGGCAGTTAATAAGGCAGAAAATTAGGCAGGCAAATAGGCAGGCAGTTAGGCAGTTAATTAAGCTGACAATTAGGCAGGCAATTAGGCAGGCAATTAGGCAATCAAGCAATATGGCAGGCATTTAGGCAGGTATTAGGCAGGCAATTAGGCAGGCAAATAGGCAGGTAATTAGGGAGGCAATTAAGCAGTTAATTAGGCACGCAAGCAATTTGGCAGATAATTAGGCAGGCAGGTAATTAGGGAGGCAATTAAGTAGTTAATTTGGCAGGCAAGCAATTTGGCAGGTAATTAGGCAGGCAATAAGGTAAGCAATTAAGCAGGAAATTAGGCAGGCAATTAGGCAGTCAATTAAGCAGTTAATTAGGAAGGCTATTAGGCAGGCAATTAGGCAGTAAATTAAGCAGGTGATTAGGCAGGCAGGCAATTAGGCAGGCAGGTAATTAGGCAGGCATGCAATTAGGCAGGTATGCAATAAGGCAGGCAATAAGTCAGGCAATAAGCAGGCATTTAGACAAGTAGGCAATTTGGCAGGCGATTCGGTAGGCAATTAAGCAGGAAATTGGGCAGGCAATAAGGCAGTTAATTAGACAGGCAATTAAGCAGGCAAATAGGCAGGCAATTAGGCAGTTAATAAGTCAGGCAGTTAGTTAGGCAGTTGGGTAGGATATTAGGCAGGCAATAAGGCAGTTAATTAGGCAGGCAATTAGACAGGCAATTAGGAAGGCAATAAGGCAGGCAACCAATTAGCCAGGCAATTAGGCAGGCAATTAGGCAGTTAATTAGGCAGGCAATGAAGCAAGCAATTAGGCAGTTAATTAGGCAGGCAATTAGGCAGTTAATTCGGCAGGCAATTAAGCAGGGAATAAGGCAGTTGATTAGGCAGGCAATTAGGCAGATGATTACGCAGGCAATTAGGCATGCAATTAGGCAGTTAATTAGGCAAGCAATTAGGCAGGTATGCAATTAGGCAGGCAATAAGTCAGGCAATAAGCAGGCATTTAGACAGGTAGGCAATTTGGCAGGCGATTCGGTAGGCAATTAAGCAGGCAATAAGGCAGTTAATTAGACAGGCAATTAAGCAGGCAATTAGGCAGGCAATTAGGCAGTTAATTAGGCAGGCAATGAGGCAGGCAATTAAGAAGTAAATAAGGCAGGCAATTTGGCATGTAATAATGCAGGCAATTAGGCAGGCATTTAGGCAGGCAATTAGGCAGTCAATTAAACAGTCAGGCAATTAGGCACGCAATTAGGTAGGCAGGCAATTAGGCAGTATTTTAGACAGGCAGACAATTAGGCAGGTAAATAAATTAGGCAGGCAATTAGTCAGGCTATTAAGCAGGCAATTAGACAGGCAGACAATTAGGCAGGTAGGTAATTAGTCAGGCAATTAGGCAGGAAATTAAGCAGGCAATAAGATAGGCAGGCAATTTGGCAGGCAGGCAATAATGCAGGCAATTAGGCAAGCAATTAGGCAGTTAATTAGGCAGGCAATTAGGCAGGCAATTAGGCAGGCAATAAGGCAGGCAGGCAATTAGGCAGGCAGGCAATTAGGCAGGTAGACAATTAGGCAGTTAATAAGGAAGGCAAAAAGGCAGGCAATTAGGCAGGCAATTAGGCAGGCAATTAGGTAGGCATTTAGACAGTTAATTAGGCAGTCAATTAGGCAGTTAAGAAGGCAGGCAATTAGGCAGGCAATTAGTTAGGCTATTAGGCAAGCAATTAGGCAGTCAATTAAACAGTCAGGTAATTAGTCACGCAATTAGGTAGGCAGGCAATTAGGCAGTATTTTAGACAGGCAGGCAATTAGGCAGGTAAATAAATTAGGCAGGATATTAGTCAGGCTATTAAGCAGGCAATTAGACAGGGAGACAATTAGGCAGGTAGGTAATTAGTCAGGCAATTAAGCAGGCAATTAGATAGGCAGGCAATTTGGCAGGCAGGCAATAAGGCAGGCAATTAGGCAAGCAATTAGACAGACAAATAGGCAGTTAGTCAGGCAGGCAATTAGGCAGGCAATTAGGCAAGTAATTAGGCAATCAAGCAATATGGCATGCCATTATGCAGTTAATTAGGGAGGAAATTAGGCAGGCAAATAGGCAGGTTATTAGGCAAGCAATTATGCAGGCAATTAGGTAGACAGGCAATTAGGCAGGCAGGCAGTTAGGCAGGCAGGCAATTAGGCAGGCAATTAAGAAGTAAATAAAGCAGGCAGGCAATTTGGCATGTAATAAGGCAGGCAATTAGGCACGCAATTAGGCAGGCAATTAGGCAGTCAATTACACAGTCAGGCAATTAGGCACGCAATTAGGTAGGCAGGCAATTAGGCAGTTAATTAGACAGGCAGTCAATTAAGCAGGTAAATAAATAAGGCAAGCAATTAGTCAAGCTATTAAGCAGGCAATTAGACAGGCAGACAATTAGGCAGGTAGGTAATTAGTCAGGCAATTAGGCAGGCAATTAAGCAGGCAATTAGATAGGCAGAAATATTGGCAGGCAATAATGCAGGCAATTAGGCAAGCAATTAGGCAGTTAATTAGGCAGGCAATTAGGCAGGCAATGAAGCAGGCAATTAGGCAGTTAATTAGGCAGGCAATTAGGCAGGCAATGAGGCAGGCAATTAGGCAGATAATTAGGCAGGCAAGTGGGCTGGCAATTTGGCATGCAATTAGGCAGATAATTAGGTAGGCAATTAGGCATTTAATTAGCAGGTAATAAAGCAGTTAATTAGGCAGTTAATTAGGCAGGCAATTAAGCAGTTAATTAGGCAGGCAATTTAAAAGGCAATTAGGCAGGCAATTTGGCAGGCAATAAGGCAGGAAATTAGGCAGATAATTAGGCAGGCAATTAGGCAGACAATTAGGCAGGCAATTAGGCATTTAATTAGCAGGCAATGAAGCAGTTAATTAGGCAGTTAATTAGGCAGGCAATTAAGCAGTTAATTAGGCAGGCAGGCAATTTAGCAGGTAATTAGGCAGGCAATAAGGCAGTTGATTGGGTAAGCAATTAGGCAGGCAATAAGTCAGGCAATTAAGCAGGCATTTAGACAGGTAGGCAATTTGGCAGGCAATTCGGTAGGCAATTAAGCAGGCAATTGGGCAGGCAATAAGGCAGTTAATTAGACAGGCAATTAAGCAGGCAAATAGGCAGGCAATTAGGCAGTTAATAAGTCAGGCAATTAGGTAGGCAGTTGGGTAGGCAGTTAGGCATGCAATAAGGCAGTTAATTAGGCAGGCAATTAGGCAGGCAATTAGGAAGGCAATAAGGCAGGCAAATAGGCAGGCATATTGACAGCCAATTAGGCAGGCAAATAGGAAGTTAATTAGGCAGATGATTAGGCAGGAAATTTGGCAGGCAATAAGGCAGGCAAATAGGCAGGCAACTAATTAGCCAGGCAATTAGGCAGGCAATTAGGCAAGCAATTAAGCAGGCAATTAGGCCATTAATTAGGCAAGCAATTAGGCAGGCAGGCAATTAGGCAGGCAGATAATAAGGGAGGCAATTAAGCAGTTAATTAGGCAGGCATGCAATTTGGCAGGTAATAATGCAGGCAATAAGGAAAGCAATTAAGCAGGAAATTAGGCAGGCAATTAAGCAGATAATTAAGCACATAATTAGGCAGGCAATAAGGCAGGCAATTAGGTAGTTAATTAGTCAAGCAAATAGGCAGGCAATTAGGCAGGCAATTAGGTAGTTAATTAGGTAGGCAATTATGCAGGTAATTAGGCAAGCAATTAGTTAGATAAATAGGCAGGCAATGAAGCAGTTAATTAGGCACGCAATAAGGCAGGCAATTAATAATGTAATTAGGCAGGCAGGCAATTAGGCAGGCAATTAAGCAGTTAATTAGGCAAGCAGGCAATTGGGCAGGTAATAAGGCAGGCAATTAGATAGGCAGGCAATTTGGCATGCAGGCAATAAGGCAGGCAATTAGGCAGTTAATTAGGCATTCAAATAAGCAGATAATTAGGCAGGCAATTAGGCAGGCAATTAGGCAGGCAATTAGGCAGCTAGTTAGGCAGTTAATTGGACCTTGCAATTAGGCAGTTTATTAAGCAGGCAATTAGGCAGGCAATTAGGCAGGTAGGCAATTAGGCACGCAATAAGGTAGGCAGACAATTAGGCAGTCAATTAAACAGGCAGGCAATTAGGCACGCAATTAGGTAGGCAGGCAATTAGGCAGTCAGGCAATTAGGCAGTTAATGAGGCAGGCAGGGAATTTGGCAGACAATAAGGCAGACAATAAAGCAGGCAATTAGAAAGGCAATTAAGCAGGCAATTAGACAAGCAATTAGGCAGTCAATTAGGCAGTTAATTAGGCAGGCAATTAAGCAGGGAATAAGGCAGTTAATTAGGCAGGCACTTAGACAGATGATTACGTAGGCAATTAGGCAGGCAATAAGGCAGTTAATTAGGCAAGCAATTACGCAGCTAATTAGGCAGGCAATTAGGCAGTTTATTAAGCAGGCAATTAGGCAGGCAATTAGGCAGGTAGGCAATTAATCAGTTAATAAGGAAGGCAAAAAGGCAGGCAATTAGGCAGGCAATTAGGCAGGCATATAAACAGTTAATTAGGCAGTCAATTAGGCAGTTAATTATGCATGCCATTAGGCAGTTAATTAGGCAAGCAATTAGGCAGAAAATTAGGCAAACAATTTAGCAGGTTATTAGGCAAGCAATTAGGCAGTCAATAAAACAGGCAGGCAATTAGGCATGTAATAAGGTAGGCAGGCAACTAGGCACATAATTAGGCATGGAGGGAATTTGGCAGGCAATAAGGCAGTCAATAAGGCAGGCAATTAGGAAGGCAATTAAGCAGGCAATTAAACAAGCAATTAGGATGTCAATTAGGCAAATAATTAGGCAGGCAATTAGGCAAATAATAAGGCAGAAAATTAGGCAGGCAAATAGGCAGGCAAATAGGCAGGTAATTAGGGAGGCAATTAAGCAGTTAATTAGGCACGCAAGCAATTTGGCAGATTTTTAGGCAGGCAGGTAATAAGGGAGGCAATTAAGTAGTTAATTAGGCAGGCAAGCAATTTGGCAGGTAATTAGGCAGGCAATAAGGTAAGCTATTAAGCAGGAAAGTAGGCAGGCAATTAGGCAGGCAATTAAGCAGTTAATTTGGAAGGCTATTAGGCAGGCAATTAGGCAGTAAATTAAGCAGGTGATTAGGCAGGCAGGCAATTAGGCAGGCAGGTAATTAGGCAGGCATGCAATTAGGCAGGTATGCAATAAGGCAGGCAATGTCAGGCAATAAGCAGGCATTTAGACAGGTAGGCAATTTGGCAGGCGATTCGGTAGGCAATTAAGCAGGAAATTGGGCAGGCAATAAGGCAGTTAATTAGACAGGCAATTAAGCAGGCAAATAGGCAGGCAATTAGGCAGTTAATAAGTCAGGCAGTTAGTTAGGCAGTTGGGTAGGATATTAGGCAGGCAATAAGGCAGTTAATTAGGCAGGCAATTAGACTGGCAATTAGGAAGGCAATAAGGCAGGCAACCAATTAGCCAGGCAATTAGGCAGGCAATTAGGCAGTTAATTAGGCAGGCAATGAAGCAAGCAATTAGGCAGTTAATTAGGCAGGCAATTAGGCAGTTAATTCGGCAGGCAATTAAGCAGGGAATAAGGCAGTTGATTAGGCAGGCAATTAGACAGGCAATTAGGAAGGCAATAAGGCAGGCAACCAATTAGCCAGGCAATTAGGCAGGCAATTAGGCAGTTAATTAGGCAGGCAATTAAGCAGTTAATAAGACAGGCTTATAGGCAGGCAAATAGGCAGTCAATTAGGCAGGCAATTAGGAAGGATAATAGCCAGTTAATTAAGCAGGCAATTAGACAGTTAATAAGGCAGGCAATTAGGAAGGCAATTAAGCAGGCAATTAACCAGGTAGGCAGGCAATTAGGCAGGCAACTAGGCAGGCAATTAGGCAGGCAACTAGGCAGGCAATTAGGCAGGCAATTAGGCAGTTAATTAGGCAGGCAATAAGGCAGGCAATTAGGCAGTTAATTAGGCAGGCAAATAGGTAGTTTATTAGGAAGGCAATTAGGCAGGCAATTAGGCAGTTAATTAAGCAAACAATTAGGCAGTTAATTAAGCAGGCAATTAGGCAGTAAACTAGGGAAGCAATTAGGCAGGCAGGCAATTATGCATGCAATTAAGCAATAAATTAGGCAGGCAGGCAATTTGGCAGGTAATTAGGGAGACAATTAGGCAGGCAATTAGGCAGGCAATTAGCATACCTTTAGGCAGTTAATTAGGCAGGCAATAATGCAGGCAAAAAGGCAGGCAATTAGGCAGTTAATATGGCAGGCAATTAGGCAGTTAATATGGCAGGCAATTAGGCAGGCAATAGAGCAAACAATTAGGCAGGCAATAAGACAGTTAATTAGGCAATCAATTAGGCAGGCAATTAGGCAGTTAATTAGGCTGGCAATTAGGCAGATAATTAGGCAAGCAATTAGGCAAGAACTAAGGCAGATAATTAGGCAGGCAATTAGGCAGTTAATGAGGCCCGCAATAAGGAAGGCAATTAAGAAGGCAGGCAATTAGGCAGGCAATTAAGCAGTTAATTAGGCAAGCAGGCAATTTGGAAGGTAATTAGGCAGGCCATTAGCAGGCCATTAGGCAGCCAATTAGGCTGTTAATTAGGCAGGCAGTTAGGCAGGCAATTAGGCAATTTATTACGCAGGCAATTGGGCAGGCCATTAGGTAGTTTATTAGGCAAGCAATAAGGCAGGCAATTAGGCAGACAATTATGCAGGCAATTAGGCAGTTAATTAGCAAGCAATTAGGCAGCTAGGCAATTAGGCAGGCAGGTAAAAAAGCAGGCAATTAAGCAGTTAATTAGGCAGGCAAGCAATTTGGCAGGTAATTAGGCAGGCAATAAGGTAAGCAATTAAGCAGGCAATTAGGCAGGCAAGTAGGCAGGCAATTGAGCAGATAATTAAGCAGATAATTAGGCAGGCAATAAGGCAGGCAATTAGGCAGTTAATTAGGCAAGCAAATAGGCAGGCAATTAGGTAGTTAATTAGGCAGGCAATTATGCAGGTAATTAGGCAAGCAATTAGTTAGATAGATAGGCAGGCAATAAAACAGTTAATTAGGCCCGCAATAAGGCAGGCAATAAAAAATGTAATTAGGCAGGCAATTAGGCAGGCAATTAAGCAGTTAATTAGGCAAGCAGGCAATTTGGCAGGTAATAAGGCAGGCAATTAGGCAGGCAATTAGGCAGGAAATTAGGCAGGCAATAAGGCAGGCAATTAGGCAGGCAGGCAATTAGGCATGCAATTAAGAAGTTAATTAGGCAGGCAGGCAATTTGGCATGTAATAAGGGAGGCAATTAGGCAGGAAATTAGGCAGTCAATTAAACAGTCTGGCAATTAGGTACGCAATTAGGTAGGCAAGCAATTAGGCAGTTAATTAGACAGGCAGGCAATTAGGTAGGTAAATAAATTAGGCAGGCAATTAGTCAGGCTATTAAGCAGGCAATTAGACAGGCAGACAATTAGGCAGGTAGGTAATTAGTCAGGCAATTAGGCAGGCAATTAAGCAGACAATTAGATAGGAAGGCAATTAAGCAGGCAATTAACCAGGTAGGCAGGCAATTAGGCAGGCAGCTAGACAGGCAATTAGGCAGGCAATTAGGCAGTTAATTAGGCAGGCAATAAGGCAGGCAATTAGGCAGTTAAATAGTCAGGCAAATAGGTAGTTTATTAGGAAGGCAATTAGGCAGGCAATTAGGCAGTTAATTAAGCAGGCAATTAGGCAGTAAATTAAGCAGGCAATTAGGCAGTAAACTAGGGAAGCAATTAGGCAGGCAGGCAATTATGCATGCAATTAAGCAATAAATTAGGCAGGCAGGCAATTTGGCAGGTAATTAGGGAGACAATTAGGCAGGCAATTAGGCAGGCAATTAGCATACCTTTAGGCAGTTAATTAGGCAGGCAAAAAGGCAGGCAATTAGGCAGTTAATTTGGCAGGCAATTAGGCAGGCAATAGAGCAAACAATTAGGCAGGCAATAAGACAGTTAATTAGGCAATCAATTAGGCAGGCAATTAGGCAGTTAATTAGGCAGGCAATTAGGCAGATAATTAGGCAAGCAATTAGGCATGAACTAAGGCAGATAATTAGGCAGGCAATTAGGCAGTTAATGAGGCCCGCAATTAGGAAGGCAATTAAGAAGGCAGGCAATTAGGCAGGCAATTAAGCAGTTAATTAGGCAAGCAGGCAATTTGGCAGGTAATTAGGCAGGCCATTAGCAGGCCATTAGGCAGCCAATTAGGCTGTTAATTAGGCAGGCAATTAGGCAGGCAATTAGGCAATTTATTACGCAGGCAATTGGGCAGGCCATTAGGTAGTTTATTAGGCAAGCAATAAGGCAGGCAATTAGGCAGACAATTATGCAGGCAATTAGGCAGTTAATTAGCAAGCAATTAGGCAGCTAGGCAATTAGGCAGGCAGGTTATAAAGCTGGCAATTAAGCAGTTAATTAGGCAGGCAAGCAATTTGGCAGGCAATTAGGCAGGCAATAAGGTAAGCAATTAAGCAGGCAATTAGGCAGGCAATTAGGCAGGCAAGTAGGCAGGCAATTGAGCAGATAATTAAGCAGATAATTAGGCAGGCAATAAGGCAGGCAATTAGGCAGTTAATTAGGCAAGCAAATAGGCAGGCAATTAGGTAGTTAATTAGGCAGGCAATTATGCAGGTAATTAGGCAAGCAATTAGTTAGATAGATAGGCGGGCAATAAAACAGTTAATTAGGCCCGCAATAAGGCAGGCAATAAAAAATGTAATTAGGCAGGCAATTAGGCAGGCAATTAAGCAGTTAATTAGGCAAGCAGGCAATTTGGCAGGTAATAAGGCAGGCAATTAGGCAGGAAATTAGGCAGGCAATTAGGCAGGCAATTAGGCAGTTAATTTAGCAGGCAATTAGGCAGTTAATTAGGCAGTTAATTAGGCAGGGAATTAGGCATTTAATTAGGCAGGCAATTAGGCAGATGATTACGCAGGCAATTAGAATGGAAATAAAGCAGTTAATTAGGCTGGCAGGCAATTTGGCAGGTAATTTGGCAGGCAATGAGGCAGGCAATTAGGCAGGCAATTAGATAGCCAGCCAATTTAGCAGGCTGGCAATAAGGCAGGAAATTAAGCAGTTTATTAGGCAGGCAATTTGGCAGGTAATTTGGCAGGCAATTAAGCAGTTAATTAAACATGCAAATAGGCAGATAATTAGGCAGGCAATAAGGCAGGCAATTAGGCAGGCAATAAGGCAGTTAATTGGGCAAGCAATTAGGCAGTCAATAAAACAGGCAGGCAATTAGGCATGTAATTAGGTAGGCAGGCAACTAGGCACATAATTAGGCATGGAGGGAATTTGGCAGGCAATAGGGCAGTCAATAAGGCAGGCAATTAGGAAGGCAATTAAGCAGGCAATTAAACAAGCAATTAGGATGTCAATTAGGCAAATAATTAGGCAGGCAATTAGGCAGTTAATAAGGCAGAAAATTAGGCAGGCAAATAGGCAGGCAGTTAGGCAGTTAATTAAGCTGACAATTAGGCAGGCAATTAGGCAGGCAATTAGGCAATCAAGCAATATGGCAGGCATTTAGGCAGGTATTAGGCAGGCAATTAAGCAGGCAATTAGGCAGTTAATTAGGCAAGCAATTAGGCAGGCAAATAGGCAGGTAATTAGGGAGGCAATTAAGCAGTTAATTAGGCACGCAAGCAATTTGGCAGGTAATTAGGCAGGCAATAAGGTAAGCAATTAAGCAGGAAATTAGGCAGGCAATTAGGCAGGCAATTAAGCAGTTAATTAGGAAGGCTATTAGGCAGGCAATTAGGCAGTTATTAGGCAGTAAATTAAGCAGGTGATTAGGCAGGCAGGCAATTAGGCAGGCAGGTAATTAGGCAGGCATGCAATTAGGCAGGTATGCAATAAGGCAGGCAATAAGTCAGGCAATAAGCAGGCATTTAGACAGGTAGGCAATTTGGCAGGCGATTCGGTAGGCAATTAAGCAGGAAATTGGGCAGGCAATAAGGCAGTTAATTAGACAGGCAATTAAGCAGGCAAATAGGCAGGCAATTAGGCAGTTAATAAGTCAGGCAGTTAGTTAGGCAGTTGGGTAGGATATTAGGCAGGCAATAAGGCAGTTAATTAGGCAGGCAATTAGACAGGCAATTAGGAAGGCAATAAGGCAGGCAACCAATTAGCCAGGCAATTAGGCAGGCAATTAGGCAGTTAATTAGGCAGGCAATGAAGCAAGCAATTAGGCAGATAATTAGGCAGGCAATTAGGCAGTTTATTCGGCAGGCAATTAAGCAGGGAATAAGGCAGTTGATTTGGCAGGCAATTAGGCAGATGATTACGCAGGCAATTAGGCAGGCAATAAGGCAGGCAATAAGGCAGGCAATAAGGCAGTTAATTGGGCAAGCAATTAGGCAGTCAATAAAACAGGCAGGCAATTAGGCATGTAATTAGGTAGGCAGGCAACTAGGCACATAATATGGCATGGAGGGAATTTGGCAGGCAATAAGGCAGGCAATTAGAAAGGCAATTAAGCAGGCAATTAAACAAGCAATTAGGATGTCAATTAGGCAAATAATTAGGCAGGCAATTAGGCAGTTAATAAGGCAGAAAATTAGGCAGGCAAATAGGCAGGCAGTTAGGCAGTTAATTAAGCTGACAATTAGGCAGGCAATTAGGCAGGCAATTAGGCAATCAAGCAATATGGCAGGCATTTAGGCAGGTATTAGGCAGGCAATTAAGCAGGCAAATAGGCAGGCAATTAGGCAGTTAATAAGGCAGAAAATTAGGCAGGCAAATAGGCAGGCAGTTAGGCAGTTAATTAAGCTGACAATTAGGCAGGCAATTAGGCAGGCAATTAGGCAATCAAGCAATATGGCAGGCATTTAGGCAGGTATTAGGCAGGCAATTAGGCAGGCAAATAGGCAGGTAATTAGGGAGGCAATTAAGCAGTTAATTAGGCACGCAAGCAATTTGGCAGATAATTAGGCAGGCAGGTAATTAGGGAGGCAATTAAGTAGTTAATTTGGCAGGCAAGCAATTTGGCAGGTAATTAGGCAGGCAATAAGGTAAGCAATTAAGCAGGAAATTAGGCAGGCAATTAGGCAGTCAATTAAGCAGTTAATTAGGAAGGCTATTAGGCAGGCAATTAGGCAGTAAATTAAGCAGGTGATTAGGCAGGCAGGCAATTAGGCAGGCAGGTAATTAGGCAGGCATGCAATTAGGCAGGTATGCAATAAGGCAGGCAATAAGTCAGGCAATAAGCAGGCATTTAGACAAGTAGGCAATTTGGCAGGCGATTCGGTAGGCAATTAAGCAGGAAATTGGGCAGGCAATAAGGCAGTTAATTAGACAGGCAATTAAGCAGGCAAATAGGCAGGCAATTAGGCAGTTAATAAGTCAGGCAGTTAGTTAGGCAGTTGGGTAGGATATTAGGCAGGCAATAAGGCAGTTAATTAGGCAGGCAATTAGACAGGCAATTAGGAAGGCAATAAGGCAGGCAACCAATTAGCCAGGCAATTAGGCAGGCAATTAGGCAGTTAATTAGGCAGGCAATGAAGCAAGCAATTAGGCAGTTAATTAGGCAGGCAATTAGGCAGTTAATTCGGCAGGCAATTAAGCAGGGAATAAGGCAGTTGATTAGGCAGGCAATTAGGCAGATGATTACGCAGGCAATTAGGCATGCAATTAGGCAGTTAATTAGGCAAGCAATTAGGCAGGTATGCAATTAGGCAGGCAATAAGTCAGGCAATAAGCAGGCATTTAGACAGGTAGGCAATTTGGCAGGCGATTCGGTAGGCAATTAAGCAGGCAATAAGGCAGTTAATTAGACAGGCAATTAAGCAGGCAATTAGGCAGGCAATTAGGCAGTTAATTAGGCAGGCAATGAGGCAGGCAATTAAGAAGTAAATAAGGCAGGCAATTTGGCATGTAATAATGCAGGCAATTAGGCAGGCATTTAGGCAGGCAATTAGGCAGTCAATTAAACAGTCAGGCAATTAGGCACGCAATTAGGTAGGCAGGCAATTAGGCAGTATTTTAGACAGGCAGACAATTAGGCAGGTAAATAAATTAGGCAGGCAATTAGTCAGGCTATTAAGCAGGCAATTAGACAGGCAGACAATTAGGCAGGTAGGTAATTAGTCAGGCAATTAGGCAGGAAATTAAGCAGGCAATAAGATAGGCAGGCAATTTGGCAGGCAGGCAATAATGCAGGCAATTAGGCAAGCAATTAGGCAGTTAATTAGGCAGGCAATTAGGCAGGCAATTAGGCAGGCAATAAGGCAGGCAGGCAATTAGGCAGGCAGGCAATTAGGCAGGTAGACAATTAGGCAGTTAATAAGGAAGGCAAAAAGGCAGGCAATTAGGCAGGCAATTAGGCAGGCAATTAGGTAGGCATTTAGACAGTTAATTAGGCAGTCAATTAGGCAGTTAAGAAGGCAGGCAATTAGGCAGGCAATTAGTTAGGCTATTAGGCAAGCAATTAGGCAGTCAATTAAACAGTCAGGTAATTAGTCACGCAATTAGGTAGGCAGGCAATTAGGCAGTATTTTAGACAGGCAGGCAATTAGGCAGGTAAATAAATTAGGCAGGATATTAGTCAGGCTATTAAGCAGGCAATTAGACAGGGAGACAATTAGGCAGGTAGGTAATTAGTCAGGCAATTAAGCAGGCAATTAGATAGGCAGGCAATTTGGCAGGCAGGCAATAAGGCAGGCAATTAGGCAAGCAATTAGACAGACAAATAGGCAGTTAGTCAGGCAGGCAATTAGGCAGGCAATTAGGCAAGTAATTAGGCAATCAAGCAATATGGCATGCCATTATGCAGTTAATTAGGCAGGAAATTAGGCAGGCAAATAGGCAGGTTATTAGGCAAGCAATTATGCAGGCAATTAGGTAGACAGGCAATTAGGCAGGCAGGCAGTTAGGCAGGCAGGCAATTAGGCAGGCAATTAAGAAGTAAATAAAGCAGGCAGGCAATTTGGCATGTAATAAGGCAGGCAATTAGGCACGCAATTAGGCAGGCAATTAGGCAGTCAATTACACAGTCAGGCAATTAGGCACGCAATTAGGTAGGCAGGCAATTAGGCAGTTAATTAGACAGGCAGTCAATTAAGCAGGTAAATAAATAAGGCAAGCAATTAGTCAAGCTATTAAGCAGGCAATTAGACAGGCAGACAATTAGGCAGGTAGGTAATTAGTCAGGCAATTAGGCAGGCAATTAAGCAGGCAATTAGATAGGCAGAAATATTGGCAGGCAATAATGCAGGCAATTAGGCAAGCAATTAGGCAGTTAATTAGGCAGGCAATTAGGCAGGCAATGAAGCAGGCAATTAGGCAGTTAATTAGGCAGGCAATTAGGCAGGCAATGAGGCAGGCAATTAGGCAGATAATTAGGCAGGCAAGTGGGCTGGCAATTTGGCATGCAATTAGGCAGATAATTAGGTAGGCAATTAGGCATTTAATTAGCAGGTAATAAAGCAGTTAATTAGGCAGTTAATTAGGCAGGCAATTAAGCAGTTAATTAGGCAGGCAATTTAAAAGGCAATTAGGCAGGCAATTTGGCAGGCAATAAGGCAGGAAATTAGGCAGATAATTAGGCAGGCAATTAGGCAGACAATTAGGCAGGCAATTAGGCATTTAATTAGCAGGCAATGAAGAAGTTAATTAGGCAGTTAATTAGGCAGGCAATTAAGCAGTTAATTAGGCAGGCAGGCAATTTAGCAGGTAATTAGGCAGGCAATAAGGCAGTTGATTGGGTAAGCAATTAGGCAGGCAATAAGTCAGGCAATTAAGCAGGCATTTAGACAGGTAGGCAATTTGGCAGGCAATTCGGTAGGCAATTAAGCAGGCAATTGGGCAGGCAATAAGGCAGTTAATTAGACAGGCAATTAAGCAGGCAAATAGGCAGGCAATTAGGCAGTTAATAAGTCAGGCAATTAGGTAGGCAGTTGGGTAGGCAGTTAGGCATGCAATAAGGCAGTTAATTAGGCAGGCAATTAGGCAGGCAATTAGGAAGGCAATAAGGCAGGCAAATAGGCAGGCATATTGACAGCCAATTAGGCAGGCAAATAGGAAGTTAATTAGGCAGATGATTAGGCAGGAAATTTGGCAGGCAATAAGGCAGGCAAATAGGCAGGCAACTAATTAGCCAGGCAATTAGGCAGGCAATTAGGCAAGCAATTAAGCAGGCAATTAGGCCATTAATTAGGCAAGCAATTAGGCAGGCAGGCAATTAGGCAGGCAGATAATAAGGGAGGCAATTAAGCAGTTAATTAGGCAGGCATGCAATTTGGCAGGTAATAATGCAGGCAATAAGGAAAGCAATTAAGCAGGAAATTAGGCAGGCAATTAAGCAGATAATTAAGCACATAATTAGGCAGGCAATAAGGCAGGCAATTAGGTAGTTAATTAGTCAAGCAAATAGGCAGGCAATTAGGCAGGCAATTAGGTAGTTAATTAGGTAGGCAATTATGCAGGTAATTAGGCAAGCAATTAGTTAGATAAATAGGCAGGCAATGAAGCAGTTAATTAGGCACGCAATAAGGCAGGCAATTAATAATGTAATTAGGCAGGCAGGCAATTAGGCAGGCAATTAAGCAGTTAATTAGGCAAGCAGGCAATTGGGCAGGTAATAAGGCAGGCAATTAGATAGGCAGGCAATTTGGCATGCAGGCAATAAGGCAGGCAATTAGGCAGTTAATTAGGCATTCAAATAAGCAGATAATTAGGCAGGCAATTAGGCAGGCAATTAGGCAGGCAATTAGGCAGCTATTTAGGCAGTTAATTGGACCTTGCAATTAGGCAGTTTATTAAGCAGGCAATTAGGCAGGCAATTAGGCAGGTAGGCAATTAGGCACGCAATAAGGTAGGCAGACAATTAGGCAGTCAATTAAACAGGCAGGCAATTAGGCACGCAATTAGGTAGGCAGGCAATTAGGCAGTCAGGCAATTAGGCAGTTAATGAGGCAGGCAGGGAATTTGGCAGACAATAAGGCAGACAATAAAGCAGGCAATTAGAAAGGCAATTAAGCAGGCAATTAGACAAGCAATTAGGCAGTCAATTAGGCAGTTAATTAGGCAGGCAATTAAGCAGGGAATAAGGCAGTTAATTAGGCAGGCACTTAGACAGATGATTACGTAGGCAATTAGGCAGGCAATAAGGCAGTTAATTAGGCAAGCAATTACGCAGCTAATTAGGCAGGCAATTAGGCAGTTTATTAAGCAGGCAATTAGGCAGGCAATTAGGCAGGTAGGCAATTAATCAGTTAATAAGGAAGGCAAAAAGGCAGGCAATTAGGCAGGCAATTAGGCAGGCATATAAACAGTTAATTAGGCAGTCAATTAGGCAGTTAATTATGCATGCCATTAGGCAGTTAATTAGGCAAGCAATTAGGCAGAAAATTAGGCAAACAATTTAGCAGGTTATTAGGCAAGCAATTAGGCAGTCAATAAAACAGGCAGGCAATTAGGCATGTAATTAGGTAGGCAGGCAACTAGGCACATAATTAGGCATGGAGGGAATTTGGCAGGCAATAAGGCAGTCAATAAGGCAGGCAATTAGGAAGGCAATTAAGCAGGCAATTAAACAAGCAATTAGGATGTCAATTAGGCAAATAATTAGGCAGGCAATTAGGCAGTTAATAAGGCAGAAAATTAGGCAGGCAAATAGGCAGGTAATTAGGGAGGCAATTAAGCAGTTAATTAGGCACGCAAGCAATTTGGCAGATAATTAGGCAGGCAGGTAATAAGGGAGGCAATTAAGTAGTTAATTAGGCAGGCAAGCAATTTGGCAGGTAATTAGGCAGGCAATAAGGTAAGCTATTAAGCAGGAAAGTAGGCAGGCAATTAGGCAGGCAATTAAGCAGTTAATTTGGAAGGCTATTAGGCAGGCAATTAGGCAGTAAATTAAGCAGGTGATTAGGCAGGCAGGCAATTAGGCAGGCAGGTAATTAGGCAGGCATGCAATTAGGCAGGTATGCAATAAGGCAGGCAATAAGTCAGGCAATAAGCAGGCATTTAGACAGGTAGGCAATTTGGCAGGCGATTCGGTAGGCAATTAAGCAGGAAATTGGGCAGGCAATAAGGCAGTTAATTAGACAGGCAATTAAGCAGGCAAATAGGCAGGCAATTAGGCAGTTAATAAGTCAGGCAGTTAGTTAGGCAGTTGGGTAGGATATTAGGCAGGCAATAAGGCAGTTAATTAGGCAGGCAATTAGACTGGCAATTAGGAAGGCAATAAGGCAGGCAACCAATTAGCCAGGCAATTAGGCAGGCAATTAGGCAGTTAATTAGGCAGGCAATGAAGCAAGCAATTAGGCAGTTAATTAGGCAGGCAATTAGGCAGTTAATTCGGCAGGCAATTAAGCAGGGAATAAGGCAGTTGATTAGGCAGGCAATTAGACAGGCAATTAGGAAGGCAATAAGGCAGGCAACCAATTAGCCAGGCAATTAGGCAGGCAATTAGGCAGTTAATTAGGCAGGCAATTAAGCAGTTAATAAGACAGGCTTATAGGCAGGCAAATAGGCAGTCAATTAGGCAGGCAATTAGGAAGGATAATAGCCAGTTAATTAAGCAGGCAATTAGACAGTTAATAAGGCAGGCAATTAGGAAGGCAATTAAGCAGGCAATTAACCAGGTAGGCAGGCAATTAGGCAGGCAACTAGGCAGGCAATTAGGCAGGCAACTAGGCAGGCAATTAGGCAGGCAATTAGGCAGTTAATTAGGCAGGCAATAAGGCAGGCAATTAGGCAGTTAATTAGGCAGGCAAATAGGTAGTTTATTAGGAAGGCAATTAGGCAGGCAATTAGGCAGTTAATTAAGCAAACAATTAGGCAGTTAATTAAGCAGGCAATTAGGCAGTAAACTAGGGAAGCAATTAGGCAGGCAGGCAATTATGCATGCAATTAAGCAATAAATTAGGCAGGCAGGCAATTTGGCAGGTAATTAGGGAGACAATTAGGCAGGCAATTAGGCAGGCAATTAGCATACCTTTAGGCAGTTAATTAGGCAGGCAATAATGCAGGCAAAAAGGCAGGCAATTAGGCAGTTAATATGGCAGGCAATTAGGCAGTTAATATGGCAGGCAATTAGGCAGGCAATAGAGCAAACAATTAGGCAGGCAATAAGACAGTTAATTAGGCAATCAATTAGGCAGGCAATTAGGCAGTTAATTAGGCTGGCAATTAGGCAGATAATTAGGCAAGCAATTAGGCAAGAACTAAGGCAGATAATTAGGCAGGCAATTAGGCAGTTAATGAGGCCCGCAATAAGGAAGGCAATTAAGAAGGCAGGCAATTAGGCAGGCAATTAAGCAGTTAATTAGGCAAGCAGGCAATTTGGAAGGTAATTAGGCAGGCCATTAGCAGGCCATTAGGCAGCCAATTAGGCTGTTAATTAGGCAGGCAGTTAGGCAGGCAATTAGGCAATTTATTACGCAGGCAATTGGGCAGGCCATTAGGTAGTTTATTAGGCAAGCAATAAGGCAGGCAATTAGGCAGACAATTATGCAGGCAATTAGGCA
The DNA here is from genome assembly GCF_032445375.1 of Bacillus rossius redtenbacheri. Classification (NCBI taxonomy): domain Eukaryota; kingdom Metazoa; phylum Arthropoda; class Insecta; order Phasmatodea; family Bacillidae; genus Bacillus; species Bacillus rossius. The sequence goes on from NW_026962289.1 coordinate 63,865, forward strand.
GTTAATTAGCAAGCAATTAGGCAGCTAGGCAATTAGGCAGGCAGGTAAAAAAGCAGGCAATTAAGCAGTTAATTAGGCAGGCAAGCAATTTGGCAGGTAATTAGGCAGGCAATAAGGTAAGCAATTAAGCAGGCAATTAGGCAGGCAAGTAGGCAGGCAATTGAGCAGATAATTAAGCAGATAATTAGGCAGGCAATAAGGCAGGCAATTAGGCAGTTAATTAGGCAAGCAAATAGGCAGGCAATTAGGTAGTTAATTAGGCAGGCAATTATGCAGGTAATTAGGCAAGCAATTAGTTAGATAGATAGGCAGGCAATAAAACAGTTAATTAGGCCCGCAATAAGGCAGGCAATAAAAAATGTAATTAGGCAGGCAATTAGGCAGGCAATTAAGCAGTTAATTAGGCAAGCAGGCAATTTGGCAGGTAATAAGGCAGGCAATTAGGCAGGCAATTAGGCAGGAAATTAGGCAGGCAATAAGGCAGGCAATTAGGCAGGCAGGCAATTAGGCATGCAATGAAGAAGTTAATTAGGCAGGCAGGCAATTTGGCATGTAATAAGGGAGGCAATTAGGCAGGAAATTAGGCAGTCAATTAAACAGTCTGGCAATTAGGTACGCAATTAGGTAGGCAAGCAATTAGGCAGTTAATTAGACAGGCAGGCAATTAGGTAGGTAAATAAATTAGGCAGGCAATTAGTCAGGCTATTAAGCAGGCAATTAGACAGGCAGACAATTAGGCAGGTAGGTAATTAGTCAGGCAATTAGGCAGGCAATTAAGCAGACAATTAGATAGGAAGGCAATTAAGCAGGCAATTAACCAGGTAGGCAGGCAATTAGGCAGGCAGCTAGACAGGCAATTAGGCAGGCAATTAGGCAGTTAATTAGGCAGGCAATAAGGCAGGCAATTAGGCAGTTAAATAGTCAGGCAAATAGGTAGTTTATTAGGAAGGCAATTAGGCAGGCAATTAGGCAGTTAATTAAGCAGGCAATTAGGCAGTAAATTAAGCAGGCAATTAGGCAGTAAACTAGGGAAGCAATTAGGCAGGCAGGCAATTATGCATGCAATTAAGCAATAAATTAGGCAGGCAGGCAATTTGGCAGGTAATTAGGGAGACAATTAGGCAGGCAATTAGGCAGGCAATTAGCATACCTTTAGGCAGTTAATTAGGCAGGCAAAAAGGCAGGCAATTAGGCAGTTAATTTGGCAGGCAATTAGGCAGATAATTAGGCAAGCAATTAGGCATGAACTAAGGCAGATAATTAGGCAGGCAATTAGGCAGTTAATGAGGCCCGCAATTAGGAAGGCAATTAAGAAGGCAGGCAATTAGGCAGGCAATTAAGCAGTTAATTAGGCAAGCAGGCAATTTGGCAGGTAATTAGGCAGGCCATTAGCAGGCCATTAGGCAGCCAATTAGGCTGTTAATTAGGCAGGCAATTAGGCAGGCAATTAGGCAATTTATTACGCAGGCAATTGGGCAGGCCATTAGGTAGTTTATTAGGCAAGCAATAAGGCAGGCAATTAGGCAGACAATTATGCAGGCAATTAGGCAGTTAATTAGCAAGCAATTAGGCAGCTAGGCAATTAGGCAGGCAGGTTATAAAGCTGGCAATTAAGCAGTTAATTAGGCAGGCAAGCAATTTGGCAGGCAATTAGGCAGGCAATAAGGTAAGCAATTAAGCAGGCAATTAGGCAGGCAATTAGGCAGGCAAGTAGGCAGGCAATTGAGCAGATAATTAAGCAGATAATTAGGCAGGCAATAAGGCAGGCAATTAGGCAGTTAATTAGGCAAGCAAATAGGCAGGCAATTAGGTAGTTAATTAGGCAGGCAATTATGCAGGTAATTAGGCAAGCAATTAGTTAGATAGATAGGCGGGCAATAAAACAGTTAATTAGGCCCGCAATAAGGCAGGCAATAAAAAATGTAATTAGGCAGGCAATTAGGCAGGCAATTAAGCAGTTAATTAGGCAAGCAGGCAATTTGGCAGGTAATAAGGCAGGCAATTAGGCAGGAAATTAGGCAGGCAATTAGGCAGGCAATTAGGCAGTTAATTTAGCAGGCAATTAGGCAGTTAATTAGGCAGGCAATTAGGCAGTTAATTAGGCAGGGAATTAGGCATTTAATTAGGCAGGCAATTAGGCAGATGATTACGCAGGCAATTAGAATGGAAATAAAGCAGTTAATTAGGCTGGCAGGCAATTTGGCAGGTAATTTGGCAGGCAATGAGGCAGGCAATTAGGCAGGCAATTAGATAGCCAGCCAATTTAGCAGGCTGGCAATAAGGCAGGAAATTAAGCAGTTTATTAGGCAGGCAATTTGGCAGGTAATTTGGCAGGCAATTAAGCAGTTAATTAAACATGCAAATAGGCAGATAATTAGGCAGGCAATAAGGCAGGCAATTAGGCAGGCAATAAGGCAGTTAATTGGGCAAGCAATTAGGCAGTCAATAAAACAGGCAGGCAATTAGGCATGTAATTAGGTAGGCAGGCAACTAGGCACATAATTAGGCATGGAGGGAATTTGGCAGGCAATAGGGCAGTCAATAAGGCAGGCAATTAGGAAGGCAATTAAGCAGGCAATTAAACAAGCAATTAGGATGTCAATTAGGCAAATAATTAGGCAGGCAATTAGGCAGTTAATAAGGCAGAAAATTAGGCAGGCAAATAGGCAGGCAGTTAGGCAGTTAATTAAGCTGACAATTAGGCAGGCAATTAGGCAGGCAATTAGGCAATCAAGCAATATGGCAGGCATTTAGGCAGGTATTAGGCAGGCAATTAAGCAGGCAATTAGGCAGTTAATTAGGCAAGCAATTAGGCAGGCAAATAGGCAGGTAATTAGGGAGGCAATTAAGCAGTTAATTAGGCACGCAAGCAATTTGGCAGGTAATTAGGCAGGCAATAAGGTAAGCAATTAAGCAGGAAATTAGGCAGGCAATTAGGCAGGCAATTAAGCAGTTAATTAGGAAGGCTATTAGGCAGGCAATTAGGCAGTTATTAGGCAGTAAATTAAGCAGGTGATTAGGCAGGCAGGCAATTAGGCAGGCAGGTAATTAGGCAGGCATGCAATTAGGCAGGTATGCAATAAGGCAGGCAATAAGTCAGGCAATAAGCAGGCATTTAGACAGGTAGGCAATTTGGCAGGCGATTCGGTAGGCAATTAAGCAGGAAATTGGGCAGGCAATAAGGCAGTTAATTAGACAGGCAATTAAGCAGGCAAATAGGCAGGCAATTAGGCAGTTAATAAGTCAGGCAGTTAGTTAGGCAGTTGGGTAGGATATTAGGCAGGCAATAAGGCAGTTAATTAGGCAGGCAATTAGACAGGCAATTAGGAAGGCAATAAGGCAGGCAACCAATTAGCCAGGCAATTTGGCAGGCAATTAGGCAGTTAATTAGGCAGGCAATGAAGCAAGCAATTAGGCAGATAATTAGGCAGGCAATTAGGCAGTTTATTCGGCAGGCAATTAAGCAGGGAATAAGGCAGTTGATTTGGCAGGCAATTAGGCAGATGATTACGCAGGCAATTAGGCAGGCAATTAGGCAGGCAATAAGGCAGGCAATAAGGCAGTTAATTGGGCAAGCAATTAGGCAGTCAATAAAACAGGCAGGCAATTAGGCATGTAATTAGGTAGGCAGGCAACTAGGCACATAATTAGGCATGGAGGGAATTTGGCAGGCAATAAGGCAGTCAATAAGGCAGGCAATTAGAAAGGCAATTAAGCAGGCAATTAAACAAGCAATTAGGATGTCAATTAGGCAAATAATTAGGCAGGCAATTAGGCAGTTAATAAGGCAGAAAATTAGGCAGGCAAATAGGCAGGCAGTTAGGCAGTTAATTAAGCTGACAATTAGGCAGGCAATTAGGCCAGGCAATTAGGCAATCAAGCAATATGGCAGGCATTTAGGCAGGTATTAGGCAGGCAATTAAGCAGGCAAATAGGCAGGCAATTAGGCAGTTAATAAGGCAGAAAATTAGGCAGGCAAATAGGCAGGCAGTTAGGCAGTTAATTAAGCTGACAATTAGGCAGGCAATTAGGCAGGCAATTAGGCAATCAAGCAATATGGCAGGCATTTAGGCAGGTATTAGGCAGGCAATTAGGCAGGCAAATAGGCAGGTAATTAGGGAGGCAATTAAGCAGTTAATTAGGCACGCAAGCAATTTGGCAGATAATTAGGCAGGCAGGTAATTAGGGAGGCAATTAAGTAGTTAATTAGGCAGGCAAGCAATTTGGCAGGTAATTAGGCAGGCAATAAGGTAAGCAATTAAGCAGGAAATTAGGCAGGCAATTAGGCAGTCAATAAGCAGTTAATTAGGAAGGCTATTAGGCAGGCAATTAGGCAGTTAATTAAGCAGGTGATTAGGCAGGCAGGCAATTAGGCAGGCAGGTAATTAGGCAGGCATGCAATTAGGCAGGTATGCAATAAGGCAGGCAATAAGTCAGGCAATAAGCAGGCATTTAGACAAGTAGGCAATTTGGCAGGCGATTCGGTAGGCAATTAAGCAGGAAATTGGGCAGGCAATAAGGCAGTTAATTAGACAGGCAATTAAGCAGGCAAATAGGCAGGCAATTAGGCAGTTAATAAGTCAGGCAGTTAGTTAGGCAGTTGGGTAGGATATTAGGCAGGCAATAAGGCAGTTAATTAGGCAGGCAATTAGACAGGCAATTAGGAAGGCAATAAGGCAGGCAACCATTAGCCAGGCAATTGGGCAGGCAATTAGGCCCGCAATTAGGCAGTTAATTAGGCCCGCAATTAGGCAGGCAATTAAGCAGTTAATTAGGCAAGCAGCAATTTGACAGGTAATTAGGCAGGCAATTAGGCAGGTAATTATGCAGGTAATTAGGCAGTTAATTAGGCAGGCAATTAGGCATTTAATTAGGCAGGCAATTAGGCAGGCAAATAGGTAGTTTATTTGGCAAGCAATAAGGCAGGCAATTAGGCAGAAATTAGGCAGGCAATTAAGCAAGAAATTAGGCAGTTAATTAGGCAAGCAATTAGGTAGGCAGGCAATTACACAGGCAGGTAATTAGGCAGGCAATTAAGCAGTTAATTAGGTAGGCAAGCAATTTGGCAGGTAACTAGGCAGGCAATAAGGTAAGCAATTAAGCAGGCAATTAGGCAGGCAATTAGGCAGGCAATTAAGCAGTTAATTAGGCAGGCAATTAGGCAGGCAATAAGGCAGGCAATTGGGTAGTTAATTGGGCAGCCAATTAGACAGATAATTAGGCAGGCAATTGGGTAGGCAATTAGGTAGTTTATTAGGCAAGCAATAAGGCAGGCAATTAGGCAGAAAATTAGGCAGGCAAATGAGCAGACAATTAGGCAGTTAATTAGGCAAGCCATTGGGTAGGCAGGCAATTTGGCAGGCAGGTAATTAGGCAGGCAATTAAGCAGTTAATTAGGTAGGCAGGCAATTTGGCAGGTAACTAGGCAGGCAATAAGGTAAGCAATTAAGCAGGCAATTAGGCAGGCAATTAGGCAGGCAATTAGGCAGGCAATTAAGCAGATAATTAGGCAGGCAATTAGGCAGGCAATAAGGCAGGCAATTAGGTAGTTAATTGGGCAGGCAATTAGACAGATAATTAGCAGGCTATTGGGTAAGCAATTAGGCAAGCAATTAGGCAGATAATTAGGCAGGCGATAAAGCAGTTAATTAGGCAGTTAAATAGGCATACAATTAGGCAGTTAATTAGGCAGGCAATAATCAGGCAATTAGGCAGGCAATTAGGCAGTTAATTAGGCAAGCAATTAGGCAGGCTATTTGGCAGTTAATTAGGCAGCAATTAGGCAGATAGTTAGGCAGGCAATAAGGCAGTTAATTAGGCCCGCAATTAGGCAGGCAATTAAGCAGGTTATTAAGGCAGGCAGGTAATAAGGCTGCAATAAGGCAGTTAATTAGGTAGGCAATTAGGCAGTTAATTAGGCAAGCAATTAGGCAGGCAATTAGGTAGTTTATTAGGCAAGCAGTTAGGCAGACAATTAGGCAGGCAATAAGGTAGGCAATTAGGCAGTTAATTAGGCAAGCAATTAGGCAGACAGGCAATTAGGCAGGCTTGTAATTAGATAGGCAATTAAGCAGTAATTAGGCAGGCAATTAGGCAGTTAATTAGGCAGGCAATGAAGCAGGCAGTTAGGCAGTTAATTTGGCAGGCAATTAAGCAGTTAATTAAGGCAGGCAATTAAGAAGGGAATAAGGCAGTTAATTAGGCAGGCAATTAGGCAGATAGTTAGGCAGGCTAAAAGGCAGTTAATTAGGCCCGCAATTAGGCAGGCAATTAAGCAAGCAATTAGGCAGTTAATTAGGCAAGCAATTAGGAAGGCAATTAGGCAGTTAGTTAGGCAGGCAATTAGGCAGGCAATGAGGCAGGCAATCAGGCAGTTAATTAGGAAGGCAATTAAGCAGTTAATTAGGCAGGCAATTAAGCAGTTAATAAGACAGGCTTATAGGCAGGCAAATAGGCAGTCAATTAGGCAGGCAATTAGGAAGGATAATAGCCAGTTAATTAAGCAGGCAATTAGACAGTTAATAAGGCAGGCAATTAGGAAGGCAATTAAGCAGGCAATTAACCAGGTAGGCAGGCAATTAGGCAGGCAGCTAGGCAGGCAATTAGGCAGGCAATTAGGCAGTTAATTAGGCAGGCAATAAGGCAGGCAATTAGGCAGTTAATTAGGCAGGCAAATAGGTAGTTTATTAGGAAGGCAATTAGGCAGTTAATTAAGCAGGCAATTAGGCAGTTAATTAGGCAGGCAATTAGGCAGTAAACTAGGGAAGCAATTAGGCAGGCAGGCAATTATGCATGCAATTAAGCAATAAATTAGGCAGGCAGGCAATTTGGCAGGTAATTAGGGAGACAATTAGGCAGGCAATTAGGCAGGCAATTATCATTACCTTTAGGCAGTTAATTAGGCAGGCAATTATGCAGGCAAAAAGGCAGGCAATTAGGCAGTTAATATAGCAGGCAATTAGGCAGGCAATAGAGCAAACAATTAGGCAGGCAATAAGACAGTTAATAGGCCAATCAATTAGGCAGGCAATTAGGCAGTTAATTAGGCAGGCAATTAGGCAGGCAGGCAATTAGGCATGCAATTAAGAATTTAATTAGGCAGGCAGGCAATTTGGCATGTAATAAGGGAGGCAATTAGGCAGGAAATTAGGCAGTCAATTAAACAGTCTGGCAATTAGGTACGCAATTAGGTAGGCAAGCAATTAGGCAGTTAATTAGACAGCAGGCAATTAGGTAGGTAAATAAATTAGGCAGGCAATTAGTCAGGCTATTAAGCAGGCAATTAGACAGGCAGACAATTAGGCAGGTAGGTAATTATTCAGGCAATTAGGCAGGCAATTAAGCAGACAATTAGATAGGCAGGCAATTTGGCAGGCAGGCAATAATGCAGGCAATTAGGCAAGCAATTAGGAAGGCAATAAGGCAGGCAATGAAGCAGGCAATTAAAAAGTTAATTAGGCAGGCAATTAGCAGGCAATGAGGCAGGCAATTAGGCAGTTAATTAGGCAGGCAATTAGGCAGATATATGGCAGGCAATTGGGCAGGCAATTAGGCATGCAATTAGGCAGATAATAAGTCAGGCAATTAGGCAGTTAATTAGAACCGCAATTAGGCAGGCATTAGGTGGCACGGCAGGTAGGTAATTAATCAGGCAGTTAGGCAGGCAATTTGGCAGTTAATTAGGCTGTCAGTTAGTCAGTTAATTAGACAGGCAATTAGGCAGTTAATTAAGCAGGCAATAAGGCAGTTAATTAAGCAGGCAATTAGGCAGTTAATAAGACAGGCTTATAGGCAGGCAAATAGGCAGTCAATTAGGCAGGCAATTAGGAAGGATTATAGCCAGTTAATTAGGCAGGCAATTAGGCAGATAATTAGGCAAGCAATTAGGCAAGAACTAAGGCAGATAATTAGGCAGGCAATTAGGCAGTTAATGAGGCCCGCAATTAGGAAGGCAATTAAGAAGGCAGGCAATTAGGCAGGCAATTAAGCAGTTAATTAGGCAAGCAGGCAATTTGGCAGGTAATTAGGCAGGCCATTAGCAGGCCATTAGGCAGCCAATTAGGCTGTTAATTAGGCAGGCAATTAGGCAGGCAATTAGGCAATTTATTACGCAGGCAATTGGGCAGGCCATTAGGTAGTTTATTAGGCAAGCAATAAGGCAGGCAATTAGGCAGACAATTATGCAGGCAATTAGGCAGTTAATTAGCAAGCAATTAGGCAGGCTAGGCAATTAGGCAGGCAGGTAAAAAAGCAGGCAATTAAGCAGTTAATTAGGCAGGCAAGCAATTTGGCAGGTAATTAGGCAGGCAATAAGGTAAGCAATTAAGCAGGCAATTAGGCAGGCAATTAGGCAGGCAAGTAGGCAGGCAATTGAGCAGATAATTAAGCAGATAATTAGGCAGGCAATAAGGCAGGCAATTAGGCAGTTAAATTGGGCAAGCAAATAGGCAGGCAATTAGGTAGTTAATTAGGCAGGCAATTATGCAGGTAATTAGCAAGCAATTAGTTAGATAGATAGGCAGGCAATAAAACAGTTAATTAGGCCCGCAATAAGGCAGGCAATAAAAATGTAATTAGGCAGGCAATTAGGCAGGCAATTAAGCAGTTAATTAGGCAAGCAGGCAATTTGGCAGGTAATAAGGCAGGCAATTAGGCAGGCAATTAGGCAGGCAATTAGGCAGGCAATTAGGCAGTAAATTAAGCAGGCAATTAGGCAGTTAATTAGGCAGGCAATTAGGCAGTTAATTAGGCAGGGAATTAGGCATTTAATTAGGCAGGCAATTAGGCAGATGATTACGCAGGCAATTAGAATGGAAATAAAGCAGTTTATTAGGCTGGCAGGCAATTTGGCAGGTAATTTGGCAGGCAATGAGGCAGGCAATTAGGCAGGCAATTAGATAGGCAGGCAATTTAGCAGGCTGGCAATAAGGCAGGAAATTAAGCAGTTTATTAGGCAGGCAATTTGGCAGGTAATTTGGCAGGCAATTAAGCAGTTAATTAGGCATGCAAATAGGCAGATAATTAGGCAGGCAATAAGGCAGGCAATTAGGCAGGCAATAAGGCAGTTAATTGGGCAAGCAATTAGGCAGTCAATAAAACAGGCAGGCAATTAGGCATGTAATTAGGTAGGCAGGCAACTAGGCACATAATTAGGCATGGAGGGAATTTGGCAGGCAATAAGGCAGTCAATAAGGCAGGCAATTAGGAAGGCAATTAAGCAGGCAATTAAACAAGCAATTAGGATGTCAATTAGGCAAATAATTAGGCAGGCAATTAGGCAGTTAATAAGGCAGAAAATTAGGCAGGCAAATAGGCAGGCAGTTAGGCAGTTAATTAAGCTGACAATTAGGCAGGCAATTAGGCAGGCAATTAGGCAATCAAGCAATATGGCAGGCATTTAGGCAGGTATTAGGCAGGCAATTAAGCAGGCAATTGGGCAGTTAATTAGGCAAGCAATTAGGCAGGCAAATAGGCAGGTAATTAGGGAGGCAATTAAGCAGTTAATTAGGCACGCAAGCAATTTGGCAGATAATTAGGCAGGCAGGTAATTAGGGAGGCAATTAAGTAGTTAATTAGGCAGGCAAGCAATTTGGCAGGTAATTAGGCAGGCAATAAGGTAAGCAATTAAGCAGGAAATTAGGCAGGCAATTAGGCAGATAATTAGGCAGGCAAGTGGGCTGGCAATTTGGCATGCAATTAGGCAGATAATTAGGTAGGCAATTAGGCATTTAATTAGCAGGTAATAAAGCAGTTAATTAGGCAGTTAATTAGGCAGGCAATTAAGCAGTTAATTAGGCAGGCAATTTAAAAGGCAATTAGGCAGGCAATTTGGCAGGCAATAAGGCAGGAAATTAGGCAGATAATTAGGCAGGCAATTAGGCAGACAATTAGGCAGGCAATTAGGCATTTAATTAGCAGGCAATGAAGAAGTTAATTAGGCAGTTAATTAGGCAGGCAATTAAGCAGTTAATTAGGCAGGCAGGCAATTTAGCAGGTAATTAGGCAGGCAATAAGGCAGTTGATTGGGTAAGCAATTAGGCAGGCAATAAGTCAGGCAATTAAGCAGGCATTTAGACAGGTAGGCAATTTGGCAGGCAATTCGGTAGGCAATTAAGCAGGCAATTGGGCAGGCAATAAGGCAGTTAATTAGACAGGCAATTAAGCAGGCAAATAGGCAGGCAATTAGGCAGTTAATAAGTCAGGCAATTAGGTAGGCAGTTGGGTAGGCAGTTAGGCATGCAATAAGGCAGTTAATTAGGCAGGCAATTAGGCAGGCAATTAGGAAGGCAATAAGGCAGGCAAATAGGCAGGCATATTGACAGCCAATTAGGCAGGCAAATAGGAAGTTAATTAGGCAGATGATTAGGCAGGAAATTTGGCAGGCAATAAGGCAGGCAAATAGGCAGGCAACTAATTAGCCAGGCAATTAGGCAGGCAATTAGGCAAGCAATTAAGCAGGCAATTAGGCCATTAATTAGGCAAGCAATTAGGCAGGCAGGCAATTAGGCAGGCAGATAATAAGGGAGGCAATTAAGCAGTTAATTAGGCAGGCATGCAATTTGGCAGGTAATAATGCAGGCAATAAGGAAAGCAATTAAGCAGGAAATTAGGCAGGCAATTAAGCAGATAATTAAGCACATAATTAGGCAGGCAATAAGGCAGGCAATTAGGTAGTTAATTAGTCAAGCAAATAGGCAGGCAATTAGGCAGGCAATTAGGTAGTTAATTAGGTAGGCAATTATGCAGGTAATTAGGCAAGCAATTAGTTAGATAAATAGGCAGGCAATGAAGCAGTTAATTAGGCACGCAATAAGGCAGGCAATTAATAATGTAATTAGGCAGGCAGGCAATTAGGCAGGCAATTAAGCAGTTAATTAGGCAAGCAGGCAATTGGGCAGGTAATAAGGCAGGCAATTAGATAGGCAGGCAATTTGGCATGCAGGCAATAAGGCAGGCAATTAGGCAGTTAATTAGGCATTCAAATAAGCAGATAATTAGGCAGGCAATTAGGCAGGCAATTAGGCAGGCAATTAGGCAGCTATTTAGGCAGTTAATTGGACCTTGCAATTAGGCAGTTTATTAAGCAGGCAATTAGGCAGGCAATTAGGCAGGTAGGCAATTAGGCACGCAATAAGGTAGGCAGACAATTAGGCAGTCAATTAAACAGGCAGGCAATTAGGCACGCAATTAGGTAGGCAGGCAATTAGGCAGTCAGGCAATTAGGCAGTTAATGAGGCAGGCAGGGAATTTGGCAGACAATAAGGCAGACAATAAAGCAGGCAATTAGAAAGGCAATTAAGCAGGCAATTAGACAAGCAATTAGGCAGTCAATTAGGCAGTTAATTAGGCAGGCAATTAAGCAGGGAATAAGGCAGTTAATTAGGCAGGCACTTAGACAGATGATTACGTAGGCAATTAGGCAGGCAATAAGGCAGTTAATTAGGCAAGCAATTACGCAGCTAATTAGGCAGGCAATTAGGCAGTTTATTAAGCAGGCAATTAGGCAGGCAATTAGGCAGGTAGGCAATTAATCAGTTAATAAGGAAGGCAAAAAGGCAGGCAATTAGGCAGGCAATTAGGCAGGCATATAAACAGTTAATTAGGCAGTCAATTAGGCAGTTAATTATGCATGCCATTAGGCAGTTAATTAGGCAAGCAATTAGGCAGAAAATTAGGCAAACAATTTAGCAGGTTATTAGGCAAGCAATTAGGCAGTCAATAAAACAGGCAGGCAATTAGGCATGTAATTAGGTAGGCAGGCAACTAGGCACATAATTAGGCATGGAGGGAATTTGGCAGGCAATAAGGCAGTCAATAAGGCAGGCAATTAGGAAGGCAATTAAGCAGGCAATTAAACAAGCAATTAGGATGTCAATTAGGCAAATAATTAGGCAGGCAATTAGGCAGTTAATAAGGCAGAAAATTAGGCAGGCAAATAGGCAGGTAATTAGGGAGGCAATTAAGCAGTTAATTAGGCACGCAAGCAATTTGGCAGATAATTAGGCAGGCAGGTAATAAGGGAGGCAATTAAGTAGTTAATTAGGCAGGCAAGCAATTTGGCAGGTAATTAGGCAGGCAATAAGGTAAGCTATTAAGCAGGAAAGTAGGCAGGCAATTAGGCAGGCAATTAAGCAGTTAATTTGGAAGGCTATTAGGCAGGCAATTAGGCAGTAAATTAAGCAGGTGATTAGGCAGGCAGGCAATTAGGCAGGCAGGTAATTAGGCAGGCATGCAATTAGGCAGGTATGCAATAAGGCAGGCAATAAGTCAGGCAATAAGCAGGCATTTAGACAGGTAGGCAATTTGGCAGGCGATTCGGTAGGCAATTAAGCAGGAAATTGGGCAGGCAATAAGGCAGTTAATTAGACAGGCAATTAAGCAGGCAAATAGGCAGGCAATTAGGCAGTTAATAAGTCAGGCAGTTAGTTAGGCAGTTGGGTAGGATATTAGGCAGGCAATAAGGCAGTTAATTAGGCAGGCAATTAGACTGGCAATTAGGAAGGCAATAAGGCAGGCAACCAATTAGCCAGGCAATTAGGCAGGCAATTAGGCAGTTAATTAGGCAGGCAATGAAGCAAGCAATTAGGCAGTTAATTAGGCAGGCAATTAGGCAGTTAATTCGGCAGGCAATTAAGCAGGGAATAAGGCAGTTGATTAGGCAGGCAATTAGACAGGCAATTAGGAAGGCAATAAGGCAGGCAACCAATTAGCCAGGCAATTAGGCAGGCAATTAGGCAGTTAATTAGGCAGGCAATTAAGCAGTTAATAAGACAGGCTTATAGGCAGGCAAATAGGCAGTCAATTAGGCAGGCAATTAGGAAGGATAATAGCCAGTTAATTAAGCAGGCAATTAGACAGTTAATAAGGCAGGCAATTAGGAAGGCAATTAAGCAGGCAATTAACCAGGTAGGCAGGCAATTAGGCAGGCAACTAGGCAGGCAATTAGGCAGGCAACTAGGCAGGCAATTAGGCAGGCAATTAGGCAGTTAATTAGGCAGGCAATAAGGCAGGCAATTAGGCAGTTAATTAGGCAGGCAAATAGGTAGTTTATTAGGAAGGCAATTAGGCAGGCAATTAGGCAGTTAATTAAGCAAACAATTAGGCAGTTAATTAAGCAGGCAATTAGGCAGTAAACTAGGGAAGCAATTAGGCAGGCAGGCAATTATGCATGCAATTAAGCAATAAATTAGGCAGGCAGGCAATTTGGCAGGTAATTAGGGAGACAATTAGGCAGGCAATTAGGCAGGCAATTAGCATACCTTTAGGCAGTTAATTAGGCAGGCAATAATGCAGGCAAAAAGGCAGGCAATTAGGCAGTTAATATGGCAGGCAATTAGGCAGTTAATATGGCAGGCAATTAGGCAGGCAATAGAGCAAACAATTAGGCAGGCAATAAGACAGTTAATTAGGCAATCAATTAGGCAGGCAATTAGGCAGTTAATTAGGCTGGCAATTAGGCAGATAATTAGGCAAGCAATTAGGCAAGAACTAAGGCAGATAATTAGGCAGGCAATTAGGCAGTTAATGAGGCCCGCAATAAGGAAGGCAATTAAGAAGGCAGGCAATTAGGCAGGCAATTAAGCAGTTAATTAGGCAAGCAGGCAATTTGGAAGGTAATTAGGCAGGCCATTAGCAGGCCATTAGGCAGCCAATTAGGCTGTTAATTAGGCAGGCAGTTAGGCAGGCAATTAGGCAATTTATTACGCAGGCAATTGGGCAGGCCATTAGGTAGTTTATTAGGCAAGCAATAAGGCAGGCAATTAGGCAGACAATTATGCAGGCAATTAGGCAGTTAATTAGCAAGCAATTAGGCAGCTAGGCAATTAGGCAGGCAGGTAAAAAAGCAGGCAATTAAGCAGTTAATTAGGCAGGCAAGCAATTTGGCAGGTAATTAGGCAGGCAATAAGGTAAGCAATTAAGCAGGCAATTAGGCAGGCAAGTAGGCAGGCAATTGAGCAGATAATTAAGCAGATAATTAGGCAGGCAATAAGGCAGGCAATTAGGCAGTTAATTAGGCAAGCAAATAGGCAGGCAATTAGGTAGTTAATTAGGCAGGCAATTATGCAGGTAATTAGGCAAGCAATTAGTTAGATAGATAGGCAGGCAATAAAACAGTTAATTAGGCCCGCAATAAGGCAGGCAATAAAAAATGTAATTAGGCAGGCAATTAGGCAGGCAATTAAGCAGTTAATTAGGCAAGCAGGCAATTTGGCAGGTAATAAGGCAGGCAATTAGGCAGGCAATTAGGCAGGAAATTAGGCAGGCAATAAGGCAGGCAATTAGGCAGGCAGGCAATTAGGCATGCAATGAAGAAGTTAATTAGGCAGGCAGGCAATTTGGCATGTAATAAGGGAGGCAATTAGGCAGGAAATTAGGCAGTCAATTAAACAGTCTGGCAATTAGGTACGCAATTAGGTAGGCAAGCAATTAGGCAGTTAATTAGACAGGCAGGCAATTAGGTAGGTAAATAAATTAGGCAGGCAATTAGTCAGGCTATTAAGCAGGCAATTAGACAGGCAGACAATTAGGCAGGTAGGTAATTAGTCAGGCAATTAGGCAGGCAATTAAGCAGACAATTAGATAGGAAGGCAATTAAGCAGGCAATTAACCAGGTAGGCAGGCAATTAGGCAGGCAGCTAGACAGGCAATTAGGCAGGCAATTAGGCAGTTAATTAGGCAGGCAATAAGGCAGGCAATTAGGCAGTTAAATAGTCAGGCAAATAGGTAGTTTATTAGGAAGGCAATTAGGCAGGCAATTAGGCAGTTAATTAAGCAGGCAATTAGGCAGTAAATTAAGCAGGCAATTAGGCAGTAAACTAGGGAAGCAATTAGGCAGGCAGGCAATTATGCATGCAATTAAGCAATAAATTAGGCAGGCAGGCAATTTGGCAGGTAATTAGGGAGACAATTAGGCAGGCAATTAGGCAGGCAATTAGCATACCTTTAGGCAGTTAATTAGGCAGGCAAAAAGGCAGGCAATTAGGCAGTTAATTTGGCAGGCAATTAGGCAGATAATTAGGCAAGCAATTAGGCATGAACTAAGGCAGATAATTAGGCAGGCAATTAGGCAGTTAATGAGGCCCGCAATTAGGAAGGCAATTAAGAAGGCAGGCAATTAGGCAGGCAATTAAGCAGTTAATTAGGCAAGCAGGCAATTTGGCAGGTAATTAGGCAGGCCATTAGCAGGCCATTAGGCAGCCAATTAGGCTGTTAATTAGGCAGGCAATTAGGCAGGCAATTAGGCAATTTATTACGCAGGCAATTGGGCAGGCCATTAGGTAGTTTATTAGGCAAGCAATAAGGCAGGCAATTAGGCAGACAATTATGCAGGCAATTAGGCAGTTAATTAGCAAGCAATTAGGCAGCTAGGCAATTAGGCAGGCAGGTTATAAAGCTGGCAATTAAGCAGTTAATTAGGCAGGCAAGCAATTTGGCAGGCAATTAGGCAGGCAATAAGGTAAGCAATTAAGCAGGCAATTAGGCAGGCAATTAGGCAGGCAAGTAGGCAGGCAATTGAGCAGATAATTAAGCAGATAATTAGGCAGGCAATAAGGCAGGCAATTAGGCAGTTAATTAGGCAAGCAAATAGGCAGGCAATTAGGTAGTTAATTAGGCAGGCAATTATGCAGGTAATTAGGCAAGCAATTAGTTAGATAGATAGGCGGGCAATAAAACAGTTAATTAGGCCCGCAATAAGGCAGGCAATAAAAAATGTAATTAGGCAGGCAATTAGGCAGGCAATTAAGCAGTTAATTAGGCAAGCAGGCAATTTGGCAGGTAATAAGGCAGGCAATTAGGCAGGAAATTAGGCAGGCAATTAGGCAGGCAATTAGGCAGTTAATTTAGCAGGCAATTAGGCAGTTAATTAGGCAGGCAATTAGGCAGTTAATTAGGCAGGGAATTAGGCATTTAATTAGGCAGGCAATTAGGCAGATGATTACGCAGGCAATTAGAATGGAAATAAAGCAGTTAATTAGGCTGGCAGGCAATTTGGCAGGTAATTTGGCAGGCAATGAGGCAGGCAATTAGGCAGGCAATTAGATAGCCAGCCAATTTAGCAGGCTGGCAATAAGGCAGGAAATTAAGCAGTTTATTAGGCAGGCAATTTGGCAGGTAATTTGGCAGGCAATTAAGCAGTTAATTAAACATGCAAATAGGCAGATAATTAGGCAGGCAATAAGGCAGGCAATTAGGCAGGCAATAAGGCAGTTAATTGGGCAAGCAATTAGGCAGTCAATAAAACAGGCAGGCAATTAGGCATGTAATTAGGTAGGCAGGCAACTAGGCACATAATTAGGCATGGAGGGAATTTGGCAGGCAATAGGGCAGTCAATAAGGCAGGCAATTAGGAAGGCAATTAAGCAGGCAATTAAACAAGCAATTAGGATGTCAATTAGGCAAATAATTAGGCAGGCAATTAGGCAGTTAATAAGGCAGAAAATTAGGCAGGCAAATAGGCAGGCAGTTAGGCAGTTAATTAAGCTGACAATTAGGCAGGCAATTAGGCAGGCAATTAGGCAATCAAGCAATATGGCAGGCATTTAGGCAGGTATTAGGCAGGCAATTAAGCAGGCAATTAGGCAGTTAATTAGGCAAGCAATTAGGCAGGCAAATAGGCAGGTAATTAGGGAGGCAATTAAGCAGTTAATTAGGCACGCAAGCAATTTGGCAGGTAATTAGGCAGGCAATAAGGTAAGCAATTAAGCAGGAAATTAGGCAGGCAATTAGGCAGGCAATTAAGCAGTTAATTAGGAAGGCTATTAGGCAGGCAATTAGGCAGTTATTAGGCAGTAAATTAAGCAGGTGATTAGGCAGGCAGGCAATTAGGCAGGCAGGTAATTAGGCAGGCATGCAATTAGGCAGGTATGCAATAAGGCAGGCAATAAGTCAGGCAATAAGCAGGCATTTAGACAGGTAGGCAATTTGGCAGGCGATTCGGTAGGCAATTAAGCAGGAAATTGGGCAGGCAATAAGGCAGTTAATTAGACAGGCAATTAAGCAGGCAAATAGGCAGGCAATTAGGCAGTTAATAAGTCAGGCAGTTAGTTAGGCAGTTGGGTAGGATATTAGGCAGGCAATAAGGCAGTTAATTAGGCAGGCAATTAGACAGGCAATTAGGAAGGCAATAAGGCAGGCAACCAATTAGCCAGGCAATTTGGCAGGCAATTAGGCAGTTAATTAGGCAGGCAATGAAGCAAGCAATTAGGCAGATAATTAGGCAGGCAATTAGGCAGTTTATTCGGCAGGCAATTAAGCAGGGAATAAGGCAGTTGATTTGGCAGGCAATTAGGCAGATGATTACGCAGGCAATTAGGCAGGCAATTAGGCAGGCAATAAGGCAGGCAATAAGGCAGTTAATTGGGCAAGCAATTAGGCAGTCAATAAAACAGGCAGGCAATTAGGCATGTAATTAGGTAGGCAGGCAACTAGGCACATAATTAGGCATGGAGGGAATTTGGCAGGCAATAAGGCAGTCAATAAGGCAGGCAATTAGAAAGGCAATTAAGCAGGCAATTAAACAAGCAATTAGGATGTCAATTAGGCAAATAATTAGGCAGGCAATTAGGCAGTTAATAAGGCAGAAAATTAGGCAGGCAAATAGGCAGGCAGTTAGGCAGTTAATTAAGCTGACAATTAGGCAGGCAATTAGGCAGGCAATTAGGCAATCAAGCAATATGGCAGGCATTTAGGCAGGTATTAGGCAGGCAATTAAGCAGGCAAATAGGCAGGCAATTAGGCAGTTAATAAGGCAGAAAATTAGGCAGGCAAATAGGCAGGCAGTTAGGCAGTTAATTAAGCTGACAATTAGGCAGGCAATTAGGCAGGCAATTAGGCAATCAAGCAATATGGCAGGCATTTAGGCAGGTATTAGGCAGGCAATTAGGCAGGCAAATAGGCAGGTAATTAGGGAGGCAATTAAGCAGTTAATTAGGCACGCAAGCAATTTGGCAGATAATTAGGCAGGCAGGTAATTAGGGAGGCAATTAAGTAGTTAATTAGGCAGGCAAGCAATTTGGCAGGTAATTAGGCAGGCAATAAGGTAAGCAATTAAGCAGGAAATTAGGCAGGCAATTAGGCAGTCAATTAAGCAGTTAATTAGGAAGGCTATTAGGCAGGCAATTAGGCAGTTAATTAAGCAGGTGATTAGGCAGGCAGGCAATTAGGCAGGCAGGTAATTAGGCAGGCATGCAATTAGGCAGGTATGCAATAAGGCAGGCAATAAGTCAGGCAATAAGCAGGCATTTAGACAAGTAGGCAATTTGGCAGGCGATTCGGTAGGCAATTAAGCAGGAAATTGGGCAGGCAATAAGGCAGTTAATTAGACAGGCAATTAAGCAGGCAAATAGGCAGGCAATTAGGCAGTTAATAAGTCAGGCAGTTAGTTAGGCAGTTGGGTAGGATATTAGGCAGGCAATAAGGCAGTTAATTAGGCAGGCAATTAGACAGGCAATTAGGAAGGCAATAAGGCAGGCAACCAATTAGCCAGGCAATTGGGCAGGCAATTAGGCCCGCAATTAGGCAGTTAATTAGGCCCGCAATTAGGCAGGCAATTAAGCAGTTAATTAGGCAAGCAGCAATTTGACAGGTAATTAGGCAGGCAATTAGGCAGGTAATTATGCAGGTAATTAGGCAGTTAATTAGGCAGGCAATTAGGCATTTAATTAGGCAGGCAATTAGGCAGGCAAATAGGTAGTTTATTTGGCAAGCAATAAGGCAGGCAATTAGGCAGAAAATTAGGCAGGCAATTAAGCAAGAAATTAGGCAGTTAATTAGGCAAGCAATTAGGTAGGCAGGCAATTACACAGGCAGGTAATTAGGCAGGCAATTAAGCAGTTAATTAGGTAGGCAAGCAATTTGGCAGGTAACTAGGCAGGCAATAAGGTAAGCAATTAAGCAGGCAATTAGGCAGGCAATTAGGCAGGCAATTAAGCAGTTAATTAGGCAGGCAATTAGGCAGGCAATAAGGCAGGCAATTGGGTAGTTAATTGGGCAGCCAATTAGACAGATAATTAGGCAGGCAATTGGGTAGGCAATTAGGTAGTTTATTAGGCAAGCAATAAGGCAGGCAATTAGGCAGAAAATTAGGCAGGCAAATGAGCAGACAATTAGGCAGTTAATTAGGCAAGCAATTGGGTAGGCAGGCAATTTGGCAGGCAGGTAATTAGGCAGGCAATTAAGCAGTTAATTAGGTAGGCAGGCAATTTGGCAGGTAACTAGGCAGGCAATAAGGTAAGCAATTAAGCAGGCAATTAGGCAGGCAATTAGGCAGGCAATTAGGCAGGCAATTAAGCAGATAATTAGGCAGGCAATTAGGCAGGCAATAAGGCAGGCAATTAGGTAGTTAATTGGGGCAGGCAATTAGACAGATAATTAGCAGGCTATTGGGTAAGCAATTAGGCAAGGCAATTAGGCAGATAATTAGGCAGGCGATAAAGCAGTTAATTAGGCAGTTAAATAGGCATACAATTAGGCAGTTAATTAGGCAGGCAATAATCAGGCAATTAGGCAGGCAATTAGGCAGTTAATTAGGCAAGCAATTAGGCAGGGCTATTTGGCAGTTAATTAGGCAGGCAATTAGGCAGATAGTTAGGCAGGCAATAAGGCAGTTAATTAGGCCCCGCAATTAGGCAGGCAATTAAGCAGGTTATTAAGGCAGGCAGGTAATAAGGCTGCAATAAGGCAGTTAATTAGGTAGGCAATTAGGCAGTTAATTAGGCAAGCAATTAGGCAGGCAATTAGGTAGTTTATTAGGCAAGCAGTTAGGCAGAC
The DNA here is from genome assembly GCF_032445375.1 of Bacillus rossius redtenbacheri. Lineage (NCBI taxonomy): Eukaryota > Metazoa > Arthropoda > Insecta > Phasmatodea > Bacillidae > Bacillus > Bacillus rossius. The sequence goes on from NW_026962289.1 coordinate 83,635, forward strand.
AATTAGGCAGGCAATAAGGTAGGCAATTAGGCAGTTAATTAGGCAAGCAATTAGGCAGACAGGCAATTAGGCAGGCTTGTAATTAGATAGGCAATTAAGCAGTAATTAGGCAGGCAATTAGGCAGTTAATTAGGCAGGCAATGAAGCAGGCAGTTAGGCAGTTAATTTGGCAGGCAATTAAGCAGTTAATTAAGGCAGGCAATTAAGAAGGGAATAAGGCAGTTAATTAGGCAGGCAATTAGGCAGATAGTTAGGCAGGCTAAAAGGCAGTTAATTAGGCCCGCAATTAGGCAGGCAATTAAGCAAGCAATTAGGCAGTTAATTAGGCAAGCAATTAGGAAGGCAATTAGGCAGTTAGTTAGGCAGGCAATTAGGCAGGCAATGAGGCAGGCAATCAGGCAGTTAATTAGGAAGGCAATTAAGCAGTTAATTAGGCAGGCAATTAAGCAGTTAATAAGACAGGCTTATAGGCAGGCAAATAGGCAGTCAATTAGGCAGGCAATTAGGAAGGATAATAGCCAGTTAATTAAGCAGGCAATTAGACAGTTAATAAGGCAGGCAATTAGGAAGGCAATTAAGCAGGCAATTAACCAGGTAGGCAGGCAATTAGGCAGGCAGCTAGGCAGGCAATTAGGCAGGCAATTAGGCAGTTAATTAGGCAGGCAATAAGGCAGGCAATTAGGCAGTTAATTAGGCAGGCAAATAGGTAGTTTATTAGGAAGGCAATTAGGCAGTTAATTAAGCAGGCAATTAGGCAGTTAATTAGGCAGGCAATTAGGCAGTAAACTAGGGAAGCAATTAGGCAGGCAGGCAATTATGCATGCAATTAAGCAATAAATTAGGCAGGCAGGCAATTTGGCAGGTAATTAGGGAGACAATTAGGCAGGCAATTAGGCAGGCAATTATCATACCTTTAGGCAGTTAATTAGGCAGGCAATTATGCAGGCAAAAAGGCAGGCAATTAGGCAGTTAATATAGCAGGCAATTAGGCAGGCAATAGAGCAAACAATTAGGCAGGCAATAAGACAGTTAATTAGGCAATCAATTAGGCAGGCAATTAGGCAGTTAATTAGGCAGGCAATTAGGCAGGCAGGCAATTAGGCATGCAATTAAGAATTTAATTAGGCAGGCAGGCAATTTGGCATGTAATAAGGGAGGCAATTAGGCAGGAAATTAGGCAGTCAATTAAACAGTCTGGCAATTAGGTACGCAATTAGGTAGGCAAGCAATTAGGCAGTTAATTAGACAGGCAGGCAATTAGGTAGGTAAATAAATTAGGCAGGCAATTAGTCAGGCTATTAAGCAGGCAATTAGACAGGCAGACAATTAGGCAGGTAGGTAATTATTCAGGCAATTAGGCAGGCAATTAAGCAGACAATTAGATAGGCAGGCAATTTGGCAGGCAGGCAATAATGCAGGCAATTAGGCAAGCAATTAGGAAGGCAATAAGGCAGGCAATGAAGCAGGCAATTAAAAAGTTAATTAGGCAGGCAATTAGCAGGCAATGAGGCAGGCAATTAGGCAGTTAATTAGGCAGGCAATTAGGCAGATATATGGCAGGCAATTGGGCAGGCAATTAGGCATGCAATTAGGCAGATAATAAGTCAGGCAATTAGGCAGTTAATTAGAACCGCAATTAGGCAGGCAATTAGGTGGCACGGCAGGTAGGTAATTAATCAGGCAGTTAGGCAGGCAATTTGGCAGTTAATTAGGCTGTCAGTTAGTCAGTTAATTAGACAGGCAATTAGGCAGTTAATTAAGCAGGCAATAAGGCAGTTAATTAAGCAGGCAATTAGGCAGTTAATAAGACAGGCTTATAGGCAGGCAAATAGGCAGTCAATTAGGCAGGCAATTAGGAAGGATTATAGCCAGTTAATTAGGCAGGCAATTAGGCAGATAATTAGGCAAGCAATTAGGCAAGAACTAAGGCAGATAATTAGGCAGGCAATTAGGCAGTTAATGAGGCCCGCAATTAGGAAGGCAATTAAGAAGGCAGGCAATTAGGCAGGCAATTAAGCAGTTAATTAGGCAAGCAGGCAATTTGGCAGGTAATTAGGCAGGCCATTAGCAGGCCATTAGGCAGCCAATTAGGCTGTTAATTAGGCAGGCAATTAGGCAGGCAATTAGGCAATTTATTACGCAGGCAATTGGGCAGGCCATTAGGTAGTTTATTAGGCAAGCAATAAGGCAGGCAATTAGGCAGACAATTATGCAGGCAATTAGGCAGTTAATTAGCAAGCAATTAGGCAGCTAGGCAATTAGGCAGGCAGGTAAAAAAGCAGGCAATTAAGCAGTTAATTAGGCAGGCAAGCAATTTGGCAGGTAATTAGGCAGGCAATAAGGTAAGCAATTAAGCAGGCAATTAGGCAGGCAATTAGGCAGGCAAGTAGGCAGGCAATTGAGCAGATAATTAAGCAGATAATTAGGCAGGCAATAAGGCAGGCAATTAGGCAGTTAAATTGGGCAAGCAAATAGGCAGGCAATTAGGTAGTTAATTAGGCAGGCAATTATGCAGGTAATTAGCAAGCAATTAGTTAGATAGATAGGCAGGCAATAAAACAGTTAATTAGGCCCGCAATAAGGCAGGCAATAAAAATGTAATTAGGCAGGCAATTAGGCAGGCAATTAAGCAGTTAATTAGGCAAGCAGGCAATTTGGCAGGTAATAAGGCAGGCAATTAGGCAGGCAATTAGGCAGGCAATTAGGCAGGCAATTAGGCAGTAAATTAAGCAGGCAATTAGGCAGTTAATTAGGCAGGCAATTAGGCAGTTAATTAGGCAGGGAATTAGGCATTTAATTAGGCAGGCAATTAGGCAGATGATTACGCAGGCAATTAGAATGGAAATAAAGCAGTTTATTAGGCTGGCAGGCAATTTGGCAGGTAATTTGGCAGGCAATGAGGCAGGCAATTAGGCAGGCAATTAGATAGGCAGGCAATTTAGCAGGCTGGCAATAAGGCAGGAAATTAAGCAGTTTATTAGGCAGGCAATTTGGCAGGTAATTTGGCAGGCAATTAAGCAGTTAATTAGGCATGCAAATAGGCAGATAATTAGGCAGGCAATAAGGCAGGCAATTAGGCAGGCAATAAGGCAGTTAATTGGGCAAGCAATTAGGCAGTCAATAAAACAGGCAGGCAATTAGGCATGTAATTAGGTAGGCAGGCAACTAGGCACATAATTAGGCATGGAGGGAATTTGGCAGGCAATAAGGCAGTCAATAAGGCAGGCAATTAGGAAGGCAATTAAGCAGGCAATTAAACAAGCAATTAGGATGTCAATTAGGCAAATAATTAGGCAGGCAATTAGGCAGTTAATAAGGCAGAAAATTAGGCAGGCAAATAGGCAGGCAGTTAGGCAGTTAATTAAGCTGACAATTAGGCAGGCAATTAGGCAGGCAATTAGGCAATCAAGCAATATGGCAGGCATTTAGGCAGGTATTAGGCAGGCAATTAAGCAGGCAATTGGGCAGTTAATTAGGCAAGCAATTAGGCAGGCAAATAGGCAGGTAATTAGGGAGGCAATTAAGCAGTTAATTAGGCACGCAAGCAATTTGGCAGATAATTAGGCAGGCAGGTAATTAGGGAGGCAATTAAGTAGTTAATTAGGCAGGCAAGCAATTTGGCAGGTAATTAGGCAGGCAATAAGGTAAGCAATTAAGCAGGAAATTAGGCAGGCAATTAGGCAGGCAATTAAGCAGTTAATTAGGAAGGCTATTAGGCAGGCAATTATGCAGTTATTAGGCAGAAAATTAAGCAGGTGATTAGGCAGGCAGGCAATTAGGCAGGCAGGTAATTAGGCAGGCATGCAATTAGGCAGGTATGCAATAAGGCAGGCAATAAGTCAGGCAATAAGCAGGCATTTAGACAGGTAGGCAATTTGGCAGGCGATTCGGTAGGCAATTAAGCAGGAAATTGGGCAGGCAATAAGGCAGTTAATTAGACAGGCAATTAAGCAGGCAAATAGGCAGGCAATTAGGCAGTTAATAAGTCAGGCAGTTAGTTAGGCAGTTGGGTAGGATATTAGGCAGGCAATAAGGCAGTTAATTAGGCAGGCAATTAGACAGGCATTTAGGAAGGCAATAAGGCAGGCAACCAATTAGCCAGGCAATTAGGCAGGCAATTAGGCAGTTAATTAGGCAGGCAATGAAGCAAGCAATTAGGCAGTTAATTAGGCAGGCAATTAGGCAGTTAATTCGGCAGGCAATTAAGCAGGTAATAAGGCAGTTGATTAGGCAGGCAATTAGGCAGATGATTACGCAGGCAATTAGGCAGGCAATAAGGCAGGCAATTAGGCAGGCAATAAGG
>NW_026962290.1:0-1000 GCF_032445375.1 Bacillus rossius redtenbacheri
GCACTTCCTTTCAGATGCTGCAGTTCCTGTACCTTCAAGGGCCACTCTCGCTGATTCAACTTCTCTGTCAGATGCTGCAGCTCCTGGATATTTGAGAGCTTACATCGTTTGTTTGCTTAGCTCCTCTGTCAGATGCTGCAGTTCCTGACCGTCAAATACCACCCTCGCTGGTTCAGCCTCTTTGTCAAATGCGGCAGCTTCTGCATTTTTGAGGGCCAACATTACTGCTTCAACTCCTCTGTCAGATGCTGCAGCTCCTGGATCTTTGAGGGCCAACATCGTTTGGTTAACTCCAGTGTAAGATGCTGCAGTTCCTGGACCTTCGAGGGCCAATATCGCTGGTTCAACTTCTCTATAATATGATGCAGCTCCTAGATCATTGAGGGCCAACATCGCTGGTCCAGCTCCTCTGTCAGATGCTGCAGCTCCCGGATCTTTTAGGGCTAACATCGCTAGTTCAACTCTTCTGTCATATGCTTCAGCTCCTGTACCTTCAAAAGCACCCTCACTGGTTCAGTTCCTCTATCAGATGTTGCAGTTCCTGGACCTTCAAGAGCTACTCTCGCTGTTCCAGCTCCTCTATCATATGCTGCAGTTCCTGGACCTTCAAGTGCCACCTTCGCTGGTTCAGCTTCTCTGTCAGATGCTGCAGCTCCTGGATCTATGAGGGCCAACATCGTTTTTTCAGCTTCTCTGTCAGATGCTGCTGCTCCTGGATCTTTGAGGGCCAACATCCCTGGTTCAACTCATCTGTCAGATGCAGCAGCTTCTGGATCTTTGAGGCCCAACATCGCTGGTTCAGCTCCTCTATCCAAATACTGCAACTCCTATATCTTTGTGGGACATCATTGCTTGTTCAACTCCTCTGTCAGATGCTGCAGCTCCTACACATTCAAGAGCCACCCTCGCTGGTTTATCTCCTCTGTCAGATGCTGCAAATCCTGGACCTTCAAGAACCACCCTCACTGGTTTAGCACCTCCTTTCAGATGCTGCAGTTCC
>NW_026962291.1:0-1000 GCF_032445375.1 Bacillus rossius redtenbacheri
TTTGAGGGCCAATATCGCTGGATCAGCTCCTCTGTCAGATGCTGCAGTTCCTGGACCTTTAAGGGCCACCCTCGCTTTTTCTGCTTCTCTGTCTGATGCTGCAGTTCCTGGATCTTTGAGGGCCTACATCGCTGGTTCAGCTCCTCGGTCAGATGCTGCAGTTCCGGGATCTTTGAGGGCCACCCACGCTGGTTCAGCTCCTCTGTCAGATGCTGCATCTCCTGGATCTTTGAGGGCCATCATCGCTGGTTCAACTGTTCTGTCAGATGCTGCATCTGAGGGATTTTAATAGGCCAACATCGCTGGTTCAGCTTCTGTGTCAGATGCTGCAGTTCCTGATCATTCAGGGGCCACCCTCGCTTGTTTAGTTCCTCTGTCAGATGCTGCAGCTCCTGGATCTTTGAGGGCCAACATCGCTGGATCAGTTTCTCTGACAGATGCTGCAGTTCCTGGACCTTCAAGGGCCACCCTCGCTAGTTCAGCTCCTCTGTCTGATGCTACAGCTCCTGGATCTTTGAAGGCCACCCACGCTGGTTCAGCTCCTCTGTCAGATGCTGCATCTCCGGGATCTTTGAGGGCCACCCACGCTGGTTCATCTCCTCTGTCAGATGCTGCATTTCCTGGACCTTCAAGGGCCTACATCGCTGGTTCAGCTCCTCGGTCAGATGCTGCAGCTCCGGGATCTACCATATCCTGTATAAACAATGTGGCTACTCACAAACAGTATCATCCATTCCTTTTTTTTAGTGCCAGGTGAAGCTAATGCCCCCCATACTCCAGCGAGAGAAGTTTCATTTGAAGAACTGCTGCTAGAACATGTGAAGCAAACACAGAGGTTAAACAAGAAACGTAAAAAGGTTTGCGAAGGTTCTGTAGTTATAACCTCAGATGAATCTGTGGCAAAACTTAAAAAATCTTCAGAACCAAAAAATATAAGAAAATCTGCAACTATAAGAATAAAACTGCTGCAGTTGAAGACTGCAGTGAAGAGAAGCAATTT
>NW_026962292.1:0-1000 GCF_032445375.1 Bacillus rossius redtenbacheri
TGCCTGCCTAATTGCCTGCCTGATTAACTGCCTGATTGCCTTCTCATATATCTGCCTAATTGCCTGCCTAATTAACTGCCTATTTGCCTGCCTAAATGCCTGCCTAATTGCCTGCCTGATTATCTGCTTAATTTCCTGCCTAATAAACTGCCTAATTAACTGCCCAATTGCTTGCTTAATTAACTTCCTTATTAACTGCCCAAATGCCTGCCTAATTAACTGCCAAGTTTACTGCCTAAGTGCCTGCTTAATTGCCTGCTTAATACCCTGCCTAATTAACTGCCTAATTGCCTGTCTAATTATCTGCCTTATTGCCTGCCCAATTACCTGCCTAATTAACTGCTCAATTGCCTGCCTAATTAACTGCCTAATTAACTGCCTAAGTGCCTGCCTAATTGCCTGCCTAATTAACTGCCTAATTGCCTGCCTAATTGCCTGCCTACATGCCTGCCTAATTATCTGCTTAATTTCCTGCCTAATTAACTTCCTTATTAAATGCCTATTTGCCTGTCTAATTAACTGCCTAATTAACTGCCCAATTGCCTGCCTAATTAACTGCCTAATTAACTGCCTAATTGCCTGCCTTATTGACCGCCTAATTGCCTGCTTAATTATCTGCCTAATTGCCTGCCTAATCATCTGCTTAATTGCCTGCCTAATTAACTGCCTAATAGTCTATTTAATTGCCAGCCTAATTAACTGCCTAATTAACTGCCTAATTACCTGCCTAATTGACCGCCTAATTAACTGACTAAATGCCTGCCTAATTGACCGCCTAATTAACTGCCTAATTGCCTGCTTAATTATCTGCCTAATTGCCTGCCTAATTATCTGCTTAATTGCCTGCCTAATTAAATGCCTAATTATCTGCTTAATTGCCTGCCTAATTAACTGCCCAATTGCCTGCCTAATTAACTGCCTAATTAACTGCCAAATGCCTGCCTTATTGACCGCCTAATTAACTGCCTAATTGCCTGCTTAATTATCTGCCTAATTGCCT
>NW_026962293.1:0-1000 GCF_032445375.1 Bacillus rossius redtenbacheri
AACTGCCTAATTAACTGCCCAATTGCCTGCCTAATTAACTGCCTAATTAACTGCCCAATTGCCTGCCTAATTAACCACCTAATTAACTGCCTAATTGCCTGCCTAATTGCCTGCCTAATTATCTGCTTAATTGCCTGCCTATATAACTGCCTAATTAACTGCCCAATTGCCTGCCTAATTAACTGCCCAATTGCCTGCCTAATTTACTGCCTAAGTGCCTGCCTAAGTGCCTGCCTAATTGCCTGCCTAATTGCCTGCATAATTGCCTGCCTAATTAACTGCCTAATTGCCTGCTTAATTATCTGCCTAATTGCCCGCCTAATTATCTGCTTAATTGCCTGCCTAATTAACTGCCTAATTATCTGCTTAATTGCCTGCCTAATTAACAGCCTAATTATCTGCCCAATTGCCTGCCTAATTAACTGCCCAATTGCCTGCCTAATTGACCGCTTAATTAACTGACTAATTGCCTGCTTAATTATCTGCCTAATTGCCTGCATAATTGCCTGCCTTATTGCCTGCCTAATTATCTGCTTAATTGCCTGCCTATATAACTGCCTAATTAACTGCCCAATTAACTATCTAATTAACTGTTTAATTGCCTGCCTAATTGACCGAATAATTAACTGCCTGATTGACTGCTTAATTATCTGCCTAATTGCCTTCCTAATTAACTGCCTAATTGCCTGCCTAATTGCCTGCCTATTTGCCTGCCTAATTGCCTGCCTTTTTAAACTGCCTGATTGCCTGCTTAATTATCTGCCTAATTGCCTGCCTATTTAACTGCCTAATTGCCCGCCTAAATAAATACCTAATAAACTGCACAATTGCCTGCCTAATTAACTGCCTAATTAAATGCCTAATTTCCTGTCTAATTAAACGCCTAATTAACTGCCTAATAGCCTGCCTAAATAAGTGCCTAATTAACTGCCTAATTCCCTGACAAATTGACCGCCTAATTAACTGCCTAATTGCCTGCCTAATTGTTTTCCAAATAGCC
>NW_026962294.1:0-1000 GCF_032445375.1 Bacillus rossius redtenbacheri
AACTGCCCAATTGCCTGCCTAATTGACCGCTTAATTAACTGCCTAATTGCCTGCTTAATTATCTGCCTAATTACCTGCCTAATTGCCTGCCTTATTATGTGCCTAATTGCCTGCCTAATTAACTGCCTAAGTGCCTGCCTAATTGCCTGCCTAATTAACTGCCCAATTGCCTGCCTAATTGACCGCTTAATTAACTGCCTAATTGCCTGCTTAATTATCTGCCTAATTACCTGCCTAATTGCCTGCCTAATTGCCTGCCTATTTATCTGCTTAATTGCCTGCCTATATAACTGCCTAATTAACTGCCCAATTGCCTGCCTAATTAACTGCCTAATTAACTGCCCAATTGCCTGCCTAATTAACTGCCTAAGTGCCTGCCTAATTGCCTGCCTAATTAACTGCCTGATTGCCTTCTCATATATCTGCCTAATTGCCTTCCTAATTGCCTGCTTAATTGCCTGCCTAATTGCCTGCCTAATTATCTGCTTAATTGCCTGCCTAATTAACTGCCTAATTATCTGCCTAATTGCCTGCCTAATCATGTGCTTAATTGCCTGCCTAATTAACTGCCTAATAGTCTGCTTAATTTCCAGCCTAATTAACTGCCTAATTAACTGCCTAATTGCCTGCCTAATAGACCGCCTAATTAACTGCCTAATTGCCTGCCTAATTGACCGCCTAATTAACTGCCTAATTGCCTGCTTAATTATCTGCCTAATTGCCTGCCTAATTATCTGCTTAATTGCCTGCCTAATTAAATGCCTAATTATCTGCTTAATTGCCTGCCTAATTAACTAACCAATTGCCTGCCTTATTAACTGCCTAATTAACTGCCAAATGCCTGCCTTATTGACCGCCAAATTAACTGCCTAATTGCCTGCTTAATTATCTGCATAATTGACTGCAAAATGATCTGCTTAATTGCCTGCCTAATTAACTGCCTAACTATCTGCTTAATTGCCTGCCTAATTAACTGCCTAATTAACTTTCCAATTGCCTG
>NW_026962295.1:0-1000 GCF_032445375.1 Bacillus rossius redtenbacheri
CAGTTAATTAGGCAGGCAATTAAGCAGATAATTAGGCAGTTAATTAGGCAGGCAATTAACCAGATAATTAGGCAGGCAATTAGGCAGATAATTAAGCATGCAATTAGGCAGTTAATTAGGCGGTCAATTAGGCAGGCAATTAGTCAGTTAATTAGGCAGTTTATTAGGCAGGCAATTAGACGGTTAATAAGGCGGTTAATTAGACAGGCAATTAGGCATTTAATTAGGCATTTAATTAGGCAGGCAATTGTGCAGTTTATTAGGTAGTAATTTAGGCAGGCAATTAGGCAGGCAATTAGGCAGTTAATTAGGCAGTGAATTAGAAAGGTAATTAGGTATTTAATTAAGCAGTTAATTAGGCAGGCAAATGTGCAGTTAATTAGGCAAGCAATTGGGCAGTTAATTAGGCAGTTAATTAGGCAGGCAATTATGAAGTTAGTTAGGTATTTAATTAGGCGGGCAATTAGGCAGTTAATTAGGCAGGCAATTAGGCAGATAATTAGGCAGGCAATCAGGCAGTTAATTAGGCAGGCAATTAGGCAGGCAATTAGGCAGGCAATAAGGCAGGCAATTAGGCAGGCAATTAGGCAGGCAATTAGGCAGGCAATTAGGCAGGCAATTAGGCAGTTAATTAGGCAGTGAATTAGAAAGGTAATTAGGTATTTAATTAAGCAGTTAATTAGGCAGGCAAATGTGCAGTTAATTAGGCAAGCAATTGGGCAGTTAATTAGGCACTTAATTAGGCAGGCAATTAGGCAGTTAATTAGGCTGTCAATTAGGCAGGCAATTAAACAGTTAATTAGGCAGTTAATTAGGCAGGCAATTGGGAAGTTAATTAGGCAGTTAATTAGACAGGCAATTAGGCAGTTAATTAGGTGGTCAATTTGGCAGGCAATTGGGCAGTTAATTTATCAGTTAATTAGGCAGGCAATTGAGCAGTTATTAAGGCAGTTAATTATTCAGTAAATTAAGCAGATAATTAGGCAGTTAATTAGGCAGG
>NW_026962296.1:0-1000 GCF_032445375.1 Bacillus rossius redtenbacheri
CCTGCCTAATTAAATGCCTAATTAACTGCCTAATTGCCTGCCTAATTAACTGCTTAATTAAATGCCTAATTACCTGTCTAATTAACTGCCTAATTAACTGCCTAATTGCCTGCCTAATTGCCTGCCTAATTGCCTGCCTAATTGCCTGCCTAATTGCCTGCCTGATTGCCTGCTTAATTATCTGCCTAATTGCCTGCCTAATTGCCTGCCTAATTAACTGCCTAATTAACTGCCTAATTTGCTGCCTAATTGACCTCCTAATAAACAACCTGATTGCCTGCTTAATTATCTGCCTTATTGCCTGCCTAATTAACTGCCTAATTGCCTGCCTAATTAACTACCTAATTAACTGCACAATTGCCTGCCTAATTGCCTGCCTAATTGACCGCCTAATTAACTGCCTAATTACCTGCTTAATTATATGCCTAATTGCCTGCCTAATTAACTGCTTAATTGCCTGCCTAATTAACTGCTTAATTTTATGCCTAATTGCCTGCCTAATTGCCTGCCTAAATTACTACCTAATTAACTGCCCAATTGCCTGCCTAATTAACTGCCTAATTAACTGCCCAATTGCCTGCCTAACTGACCGCCTAAATAACTGCCTAATAGCCTGCCTAATAACCTGCCAAATTGCCTGCCTGCCTAATTAACTGCTTAATTGCCTGCTTATTTGCCTGCTTGCCTAATTGCCTGCTTGCCTAATTCCTTGCCTAATAACTGCATAATTGCCTGCTTAATTACCAGCCTAATTGCCTGTATAATTGCTTGACTAATAAACTGCCTTATTGCCTGCCTAATTGCCTGCTTAATTGCCTGCCTAATTAACTGCATAATTAACTGCCCAATTGCCGGCCTAATTGACCGCTCAATTAGGTGCCTAATTGCCTGCCTAATTGCCTGCCTAATTATCTGCCTAATAGCCTGCCTAATTGCCTGCCTTATTACCTGCCAAATTGACTGCCTTCCTAATAAACTGCTTAATTGCCTGCCTAATTGC
>NW_026962297.1:0-2882 GCF_032445375.1 Bacillus rossius redtenbacheri
ATCTCTCTCAACAACAACAACGGAGGAGGGAGGAAAAGAGAGAGAGATATCTCTCTCAACAACAACAACGGAGGAGGAGGAAAAGAGAGAGATATCTCTCTCAACAACAACAACGGGAGGGAGGAGGAAAAGAGAGAGATATCTCTCTCAACAACAACAACGGAGGAGGAGGAAAAGAGAGAGATATCTCTCTCAACAACAACAACGGAGGAGGAGGAAAAGAGAGAGAGATATCTCTCTCAACAACAACAACGGAGGAGGAGGAAAAGAGAGAGATATCTCTCTCAACAACAACAACGGAGGAGGAGGAAAAGAGAGAGATATCTCTCTCAACAACAACAACGGAGGGAGGAGGAAAAGAGAGAGATATCTCTCTCAACAACAACAACGGGAGGAGGAAAAGAGAGAGATATCTCTCTCAACAACAACAACGGAGGAGGGAGGAAAAGAGAGAGATATCTCTCTCAACAACAACAACGGAGGAGGAGGGAAAAGAGAGAGATATCTCTCTCAACAACAACAACGGAGGAGGAGGAAAAGAGAGAGATATCTCTCTCAACAACAACAACGGAGGAGGAGGGAAAAGAGAGAGATATCTCTCTCAACAACAACAACGGAGGAGGAGGAAAAGAGAGAGATATCTCTCTCAACAACAACAACGGAGGAGGAGGAGGAAAAGAGAGAGATATCTCTCTCAACAACAACAACGGGAGGAGGAGGAAAAGAGAGAGATATCTCTCTCAACAACAACAACGGAGGAGGAGGAAAAGAGAGAGATATCTCTCTCAACAACAACAACGGAGGAGGAGGAAAAGAGAGAGATATCTCTCTCAACAACAACAACGGAGGAGGAGGAAAAGAGAGAGATATCTCTCTCAACAACAACAACGGAGGAGGAGGAAAAGAGAGAGATATCTCTCTCAACAACAACAACGGAGGAGGAGGAAAAGAGAGAGATATCTCTCTCAACAACAACAACGGAGGAGGAGGAAAAGAGAGAGATATCTCTCTCAACAACAACAACGGAGGAGGAGGAAAAGAGAGAGATATCTCTCTCAACAACAACAACGGAGGAGGAGGAAAAGAGAGAGATATCTCTCTCAACAACAACAACGGAGGAGGAGGAAAAGAGAGAGATATCTCTCTCAACAACAACAACGGAGGAGGAGGAAAAGAGAGAGATATCTCTCTCAACAACAACAACGGAGGAGGAGGAAAAGAGAGAGATATCTCTCTCAACAACAACAACGGAGGAGGAAAAGAGAGAGATATCTCTCTCAACAACAACAACGGAGGAGGAGGAAAAGAGAGAGATATCTCTCTCAACAACAACAACGGAGGAGGAGGAAAAGAGAGAGATATCTCTCTCAACAACAACAACGGAGGAGGAGGAAAAGAGAGAGATATCTCTCTCAACAACAACAACGGAGGAGGAGGAAAAGAGAGAGATATCTCTCTCAACAACAACAACGGAGGAGGAGGAAAAGAGAGAGATATCTCTCTCAACAACAACAACGGAGGAGGAGGAAAAGAGAGAGATATCTCTCTCAACAACAACAACGGAGGAGGAGGAAAAGAGAGAGATATCTCTCTCAACAACAACAACGGAGGAGGAGGAAAAGAGAGAGATATCTCTCTCAACAACAACAACGGAGGAGGAGGAAAAGAGAGAGATATCTCTCTCAACAACAACAACGGAGGAGGAGGAAAAGAGAGAGATATCTCTCTCAACAACAACAACGGAGGAGGAGGAAAAGAGAGAGATATCTCTCTCAACAACAACAACGGAGGAGGAGGAAAAGAGAGAGATATCTCTCTCAACAACAACAACGGAGGAGGAGGAAAAGAGAGAGATATCTCTCTCAACAACAACAACGGAGGAGGAGGAAAAGAGAGAGATATCTCTCTCAACAACAACAACGGAGGAGGAGGAAAAGAGAGAGATATCTCTCTCAACAACAACAACGGAGGAGGAAAAGAGAGAGATATCTCTCTCAACAACAACAACGGAGGAGGAGGAAAAGAGAGAGATATCTCTCTCAACAACAACAACGGAGGAGGAGGAAAAGAGAGAGATATCTCTCTCAACAACAACAACGGAGGAGGAGGAAAAGAGAGAGATATCTCTCTCAACAACAACAACGGAGGAGGAGGAAAAGAGAGAGATATCTCTCTCAACAACAACAACGGAGGAGGAGGAAAAGAGAGAATCTCTCTCAACAACAACAACGGAGGAGGAGGAAAAGAGAGAGATATCTCTCTCAACAACAACAACGGAGGAGGAGGAAAAGAGAGAGATATCTCTCTCAACAACAACAACGGAGGAGGAGGAAAAGAGAGAGATATCTCTCAACAACAACAACGGAGGAGGAGGAAAAGAGAGAGATATCTCTCTCAACAACAACAACGGAGGAGGAGGAAAAGAGAGAGATATCTCTCTCAACAACAACAACGGAGGAGGAGGAAAAGAGAGAGATATCTCTCTCAACAACAACAACGGAGGAGGAGGAAAAGAGAGAGATATCTCTCTCAACAACAACAACGGAGGAGGAGGAAAAGAGAGAGATATCTCTCTCAACAACAACAACGGAGGAGGAGGAAAAGAGAGAGATATCTCTCTCAACAACAACAACGGAGGAGGAGGAAAAGAGAGAGATATCTCTCTCAACAACAACAACGGAGGAGGAGGAAAAGAGAGAGATATCTCTCTCAACAACAACAACGGAGGAGGAGGAAAAGAGAGAGATATCTCTCTCAACAACAACAACGGAGGAGGAGGAAAAGAGAGAGATATCTCTCTCAACAACAACAACGGAGGAGGAGGAAAAGAGAGAGATATCTCTCTCAACAACAACAACGGAGGAGGAGGAAAAGAGAGAGAT
>NW_026962298.1:0-87221 GCF_032445375.1 Bacillus rossius redtenbacheri
AATTGCCTGCCTAATTGCCTGCCTAATTGCCTGCCTAATTGCCTGCCTAATTGCCTGGATAATTGCCTGCCTAATTGCCTGCCTAATTATCTGCCTAATTGCCTGCCTAATTATCTGCCTAATTGCCTGCCTAATTGCTTGCCTAATTGCTTGCTTTATTAACTGCCTCATTGCCTGCCTAATTGCCTAATTTATTGCTTGCCTAATTGTCTGCCTAATTAACTGCCTAATTGCCTGCCTAATTGCTTGCCTAATTAACTGCCTAATTGCCTGCCTAATTAAATGCTTAATTGCCTGAAAATTTGCCTGCCTAATTGCTTGCCTAATTGCCTGCCTAATTAACTGCCTAATTGCCTGCCTAATTAACTGCCTAATTGCCAGCCTAATTAACTGCCTAATTGTTTGCCTAATTAACTGCCTAATTGCCTGCTTAATTGCCTGCCTAATTGCCTGCCTAAATAAATGCCTAATTTCCTGCCTTATTAACTGCCTAATTAACTGCCTAATTGCCTGCCTAAGTAACTGCCTAATTGCCTGCCTAATTACCTGCCAAATTAGCTGCTTAATTGCCTGCCTAATTGCCTGCCTAATTAAATGCCTAATTGCCTGCCTAATTAACTGCCTAATTGCCTGCCTAATTAACTGCCTAATTGCCTGCCTAATAAAATGCCTAATTGCCTGCCTAATTAATTGCCTAATAAACTGCCTAATTACCTGCCAAATTAGCTGCTTAATTGCCTGCCTAATTGCCTGCATAATTGCCTCCCTAATTAACTGCCTAATGGCCTGACTAATTGCCTGTTCAATTGCCTGCTTAATTAATTGCCTGCCTATTTGCCTGCCTAAATAAATGCCTAATTGACTGCCTAATTGCCTGCCATATTGCCTGCCTAATTAACTGCCTAATTGCCTGCCTAATAAACTGCCTATTTGCCTGCCTAATTAACTGCCTTATTGCTTGCCTAATTGCTTGCTTAACTAACTGAGTTATTGCCTGCCTAATTGCCTGCATAATTTCCTGCTTAATTATTGCCTAATTGCCTGTCTAATTAAATGGCTAATTGCCTGCCTAATTAACTGCCTAATTACCTGCCTAATTGCCTGCATAATTACCTGCTTAATTAATTGCCTAATTGCCTGCCTAATTGCCTGTCTAATTAACTGCCTAATTGCCTGCCTAAGTAACTGCCTAATTGCCTGCCTAATTGCCTGCCTAATAAACTGCCTAATTCAATGCTTAATTAAATGCTTAATTAAATGCCTAATTGACTGCCTAATTAACACCCTAATTGCCTGCCTATTTAAATACCTAATTGCCTGCCTATTTAAATGCCTAATTGCTTGCCTAATTACCTGCCAAATTAGCTGCTTAAGTGCCTGCTTAATTGCCTGCATAATTGCGTGCCTAATCAACTGCCTAAATGCCTGCCTAATTAACTGCCTAATTGCCTGCCTAATTGCCTGCTTAATTAATTGCCTAATTGCCTGCCTAATTGCTTGCATAATAAATGCCTATTTGACTGCCTAATTAACACCCTAATTGCCTGCTATTTAAATGCCTAATTGCCTGCTTAATTAATTGCCTAATTAAATGCCTAATTGCCTGCCTAATTGCCTGCCTAATTGCCTGCCTAATTCACTGCCTAATTGCCTGCCTAATTGCCTGCCTTATTAAATGCCTGTCTAATTGCCTGCTTAATTAATTGCATAATTTCCTGCCTAATTGCCTGCCTAATTGCCTGCTTAATTATTTGCCTTATTACCTGCCTAATTGCCTGCTTAATTATTTGCCATATTATATGCTAATGGCCTGCCTAATTAACTGTCTAATTGCCTGCCTAATTGCCTGCCTAATTAAATGCCTAATTGCCTGCCTATTTGCCTGCCTAATTAACTGCCTAATTGCTGCCTAATTGCCTGCCTAATAAACTGCCTAATTGCCTGCCTTATTATCTGCCTAATTGCCTGCCTAATTGCCTGCCTAATTGCTTGCTTAATTAACTGCCTCATTGACTGCCTAATTGCCTAATTAATTGCTTGCCTAATTGCGTGCCTAATTAAATGCCTAATTGCCTGCCTAATTGCTTGCCTAATTAACTGCCTAATTGCCTGCCTAATTATCTGCCTAATGGCCTGCCTAATTACCTTCCTAATTGCCTGCCTAATTAAATGCCTAATTAAATGCCTAATTGCCTGCCTAATGAACTGCTTAATTGCCTGCCTAATTGCCTGCCTAATTAAATGCTTAATGCCTGCCTAATTGCCTGCCTATTTGCCTGCCTAATTAACTGCCTTATTGTTGCTTAATTAATTTCCTAATTAACTGCCTAATTGCCTGCCTAATTGCCTGCCTAATTATCTGCCTAATTGCCTGCCTAATTATCTGCCTAATTGCCTGCCTAATTGCTTGCCTAATTGCTTGCTTAATTAACTGCCTCATTGACTGCCTAATTGCCTAATTAATTGCTTGCCTAATTGCGTGCCTAATTAAATGCCTAATTGCCTGCCTAATTGCTTGCTCTAATTAACTGCTTATTGTCTGCCTAATTATCTGCCTAATGGCCTGCCTAATAAACTTCCGAATTGCCTGCCTAATTAAATGCCTAATTAAATGCCTAATTGCCTGCCTAATGACCTGCCTAATTGCCTGCCTAATTGCCTGCCTAATTACCTGCCTAATTGCCTGCCTAATTGCCTGGATAATTGCCTGCCTAATTGCCTGCCTAATTAACTGCCTAATTGCCTGCCTAATTATCTGCCTAATTGCCTGCCTAATTGCTTGCCTAATTGCTTGCTTTATTAACTGCCTCATTGCCTGCCTAATTGCCTAATTTATTGCTTGCCTAATTGTCTGCCTAATTAACTGCCTAATTGCCTGCCTAATTGCTTGCCTAATTAACTGCCTAATTGCCTGCCTAATTAAATGCTTAATTGCCTGAAAATTTGCCTGCCTAATTGCTTGCCTAATTGCCTGCCTAATTAACTGCCTAATTGCCTGCCTAATTAACTGCCTAATTGCCTGCCTAATTAACTGCCTAATTGCCAGCCTAATTAACTGCCTAATTGTTTGCCTAATTAACTGACTAATTGCCTGCTTAATTGCCTGCCTAATTGCCTGCCTAAATAAATGCCTAATTTCCTGCCTTATTAACTGCCTAATTACCTGCCTAATTGCCTGCCTAATTGCCTGCTTAATTTATTGCCTTATTGCCTGCCTAATTGCCTTCCTAATTAACTGCCTAATTGCCCTGCCTTAGTAACTGCCTAATTGCCTGCCTAATTGCCTGCCTAATTAACTGCTTAATTCATTGCTTAATTAACTGCCTAATAATCTGCCTAATTGCCTGCCTAATTAACTGCCTTATTGCCTGCTTAATGCCAGCCTAATTGCCTGCCTAATTAACTGCCTAATTGCCTGCCTAATTAACTGCCTAATTACCTGCCAAATTAGCTGCTTAATTGCCTGCCTAATTGCCTGCATAATTGCCTGCCTAATTAAACTGCCTAATGGCCTGACTAATTGCCTGCCCAATTGCCTGCTTAATTAATTGCCTAATTGCCTGCCTATTTGCCTGCCTAAATAAATGCCTAATTGACTGCCTAATTGCCTGCCATATTGCCTGCCTAATTAACTGCCTAATTGCCTGCCTAATAAACTGCCTATTTGCCTGCCTAATTAACTGCCTAATTGCCTGCCTAATTGCCTGCCTAATTGCCTGCCATATTGCCTGCCTAATTAACTGCCTAATTGCCTACCTAATTAACTGCCTTATTGCTTGCCTAATTGCTTGCTTAACTAACTGAGTTATTGCCTGCCTAATTGCCTGCATAATTTCCTGCTTAATTATTGCCTAATTGCCTGTCTAATTAAATGGCTAATTGCCTGCCTAATTAACTGCCTAATTACCTGCCTAATTGCCTGCATAATTACCTGCTTAATTAATTGCCTAATTGCCTGCCTAATTGCCTGTCTAATTAACTGCCTAATTGCCTGCCTAAGTAACTGCCTAATTGCCTGCCTAATTGCCTGCCTAATAAACTGCCTAATTCATTGCTTAATTAACTGCTTAATTAAATGCCTAATTGACTGCCTAATTAACACCCTAATTGCCTGCCTATTTAAATACCTAATTGCCTGCCTAATTGCTTGCCTAATTGCTTGCTTTATTAACTGCCTCATTGCCTGCCTAATTGCCTAATTTATTGCTTGCCTAATTGTCTGCCTAATTAACTGCCTAATTGCCTGCCTAATTGCTTGCCTAATTAACTGCCTAATTGCCTGCCTAATTAAATGCTTAATTGCCTGAAAATTTGCCTGCCTAATTGCTTTCCTAATTGCCTGCCTAATTAACTGCCTAATTGCCTGCCTAATTAACTGCCTAATTGCCAGCCTAATTAACTGCCTAATTGTTTGCCTAATTAACTGCCTATTTGCCTGCTTAATTGCCTGCCTAATTGCCTGCCTAAATAAATGCCTAATTTCCTGCCTTATAACTGCCTAATTACCTGCCTAATTGCCTGCCTAATTGCCTGCTTAATTTATTGCCTTATTGCCTGCCTAATTGCCTTCCTAATTAACTGCCTAATTGCCTGCCTAAGTAACTGCCTAATTGCCTGCCTAATTGCCTGCCTAATTAACTGCTTAATTCATTGCTTAATTAACTGCCTAATTAAATGCCTAATTGACTGCCTAATTAATACCCTAATTGCCTGCCTATTTAAATGCCTAACTGCCTGCTTAATTAAATGCCTAATTGACTGCCTAATTAATTGCCTAATTAACTGCCTAATTACCTGCCAAATTAGCTGCTTAATTGCCTGCATAATTGCCTGCATAATTGTGTGCCTTATCAACTGCCTAATTGCCTGCCTAATTAACTGCTTAATTGCCTGCCTTATTGCCTGCCTAATGAAATGCCTAATTGCCTGCCTATTTGCCTGCCTAATTGCCTGCCTAATTGCCTGCCTAATTGCCTGCATATTGCCTGCCTAATTAACTGCCTAATTGCCTGCCTAATAAACTGCCTAATTGCCTGCCTAATTAACTGCCTAATTGCCTGCTTAATTGCCTGCCTAATTGCCTGCCTAATTAAATGCCTAATTGCCTGCCTAATTAACTGCCTAATGGCCTGCCTAATTGCCTGCTTAATTAATTGCCTAATTGCCCTGCCTATTTAACTGCCTTATTGCCTGCCTAATTAAATGCCTAATTAACTGTCTAATTAACTGCCTAATTGCCTGCCAAATTAAATGCCTAATTGCCTGCCTAATTAACTGCCTAATTACCTGCCAAATTAGCTGCTTAATTGCCTGCCTAATTGCCTGCATAATTGCCTGCCTAATTAACTGCCTTATTGCCTGCCTAATTAAATGCCTAATTGACTGCCTAATTAACACCCTAATTGCCTACCTATTTAAATATCTAATTGCCTTCTTAATTAAATGCCTAATTGACTGCCTTATTAATTGCCTAATTAACTGCCTAATTACCAGCCAAATTAGCTGCTTAATTGCTAGCCTAATTGCATGCATAATTGCGTGCCTAATCAACTGCCTAATTGCCTGCCTCATTAACTGCCTTATTGCCTGCCTAATTTCCTGCCTAATTGCCTGCCTATTTGCCTTCTTAATTAATTGCCTAATTGCCTGCCTAATTGCTTGCATAATTAAATGCCTATTTGACTGTCTAATTAACACCCTAATTGCCTGCCTATTTAAATGCCTAATTGCCTGCTTAATTAAATGCCTTATTAAATGCCTAATTGCCTGCCTATTTGCCTGCCTAATTGCCTGCCTATTTAATTGCCTAATTGCCTGCCTTTTTGACTGCCTAATTGCCTGCTTAATTTCCTGCCTAATTACCTGTCTAATTGCCTGCCTAATTAACTGCCTAATTGCCTGCCTAATTGCCTGATTTATTAAATGCCTAATTGCCTGCCTAATTAACTGCCTAATTGCCAGCCTAATTGCCTGCTTAATTAATTGCCTAATTGCCTGCCTATTTAACTGCCTTATTGCCTGCCTAATTAAATGCCTAATTAACTGTCTAATTAACTGCCTAATTGCCTGCCAAATTAAATGCCCAATTGCCTGCCTAATTAACTGCCTAATTACCTGCCAAATTAGCTGCTTAATTGCCTGCCTAATTGCCTGCATAATTGCCTGCCTAATTAACTGCCTTATTGCCTGCCTAATTAAATGCCTAATTGACTGCCTAATTAACACTCTAATTGCCTGCCTATTTAAATATCTAATTGCCTTCTTAATTAAATGCCTAATTGACTGCCTAATTAATTGCCTAATTAACTGCCTAATTACCAGACAAATTAGCTGCTTAATTGCTAGCCTAATTGCATGCATAATTGCGTGCCTAATCAACTGCCTAATTGCCTGCCTCATTAACTGCCTAATTGCCTGCCTAATTGCCTGCCTAATTGCCTGCCTATAACTGCCTAATTGCCTGCCTAATTAACTGCCTAATTGCCTGGCCTGCATAATTAAATGCCCAATTGCCTGCATAATTTACTTCTGCTTAATTAATTGCGTAAATGCCTGCTCAATTACCTGCCTAATTAACTGCCTAATTGCCTGCCTAATTGCCTGCCTAATTGCCTGCCATATTGCCTGCCTAATTAACTGCCTAATTGCCTGCCGTATAAACTGCCTAATCGCCTGCCTAATTAACTGCCTAATTGCCTGCTTAATTGCCTGCCTAATTACCTGCCTAATTAAATGCCTAATTGCCTGCCTAATTAACTGCCTAATTGCCTGCCTAATTGCCTGCTTGATTAATTGCCTAATTGCCTGCCTAATTAACTTTCTAATTGCCTGCCTAATTAAATGTCTAATTGCCTGCATAATTAACTGCCTAATTGCCTGCCTAATTAAATGCCTAATTGCCTGCCTAATTAACTGCCTAATTAACTTCCTAATTACCTGCCAAATTAGCTGCTTAATTGCCTGCCTAATTGCCTGCATAATTGCCTGCCTAAATAACTGCTTAATTGCCTGCCTAATTAAATGCCTAATTGACTGCCTAATTAACACCCTAATTGCCTGCCTATTTAAATGCTTAATTGCCTGCTTAATTAAATGCCTAATTGACTGACTAATTAATTGCCTAATTGCCTGCCTAATTAACTGTTAATTGCCTCCCTAATTAACTGCCTAATTGCCTGCCTAATTAAATGCCTAATTGCCTGCATAATTGCGTGCCTAATTAAATGCCTAATTGCCTGCCTAATTAACTGCCTAATTGCCTGCCTAATTGCCTGCCTAATTAAATGCCTAAATGCCTGCCTAATTGCCTGCATAATTGCATGCCTAATTAACTGCTAATTGCCTGCCTAATTAACTGCATAATTGCCTGCTTAATTTCCTGCCTAATTACCTGCCTAATTGCCTGCCTAATTAACTGCCTAATTGCCTGCTTAATTAACTGCTTAATTAAATGCCTAATTGACTGCCTAATTAACACCCTAATTGCCTGCCTATTTAAACGCCTAATTGCCTGTTAATTAAAGGCCTAATTGCCTGCCTAATTGCCTGCCTAATTAACTGCCTAATTGCCTGCCTTATTAACTGCCTAATTGCCTGCCACTTATCTGCCTAATGGCCTGCTTAATTAACTGCCTAATTGCCATTTTTACTTGCTTGCCTGCCTAATTGCCTGCCTAATTTCTTGCCTAATTGCTTGCTTACCTAACTGCCTTATTGCCTGCCTAATTGCCTGCATAATTTCCTGCTTAATTAATTGCCTAATTGCCTGCCTAATTAACTGCCTAATTGCCTCCCTAATTAACTGCCTAATTGCCTGCCTTATTGCCAGCCTAATTAAATGCCTAATTGCCTGCATAATTGCGTGCCTAATCAACAGCCTAATTTCCTGCCTAATTAACTGCCTAATTGCCTGCCTAGTTGCCTGCCTCATTGCCTGCCTATTTGCCTGCCTAATTAAATGCCTAATTGCCTGCCTAATTAACTGCCTAATAGCCTGCCTAATTAACTGCCTAATTGCCTGCCTAACTAAATGCCTAATTGCCTGCCTAATTAAATGCCTAATTAAATGCCTAATTGCCTGCCTAATGACCTGCCTAATTGCCTACCTAATTGCCTGCCTAATTGCCTGCCTAATTGCCTGCCTAATTGCCTGCCTAATTGCCTGGATAATTGCCTGCCTAATTGCCTGCCTAATTAACTGCCTAATTGCCTGCCTAATTATCTGCCTAATTGCCTGCCTAATTGCTTGCCTAATTGCTTGCTTTATTAACTGCCTCATTGCCTGCCTAATTGCCTAATTTATTGCTTGCCTAATTGTCTGCCTAATTAACTGCCTAATTGCCTGCCTAATTGCTTGCCTAATTAACTGCCTAATTGCCTGCCTAATTAAATGCTTAATTGCCTGAAAATTTGCCTGCCTAATTGCTTGCCTAATTGCCTGCCTAATTAACTGCCTAATTGCCTGCCTAATTAACTGCCTAATTGCCTGCCTAATTAACTGCCTAATTGCCAGCCTAATTAACTGCCTAATTGTTTGCCTAATTAACTGCCTAATTGCCTGCTTAATTGCCTGCCTAATTGCCTGCCTAAATAAATGCCTAATTTCCTGCCTTATTAACTGCCTAATTACCTGCCTAATTGCCTGCCTAATTGCCTGCTTAATTTATTGCCTTATTGCCTGCCTAATTGCCTTCCTAATTAACTGCCTAATTGCCTGCCTTAGTAACTGCCTAATTGCCTGCCTAATTGCCTGCCTAATTAACTGCTTAATTCATTGCTTAATTAACTGCCTAATAATCTGCCTAATTGCCTGCCTAATTAACTGCCTTATTGCCTGCTTAATTGCCAGCCTAATTGCCTGCCTAATTAACTGCCTAATTGCCTGCCTAATTAACTGCCTAATTACCTGCCAAATTAGCTGCTTAATTGCCTGCCTAATTGCCTGCATAATTGCCTGCCTAATTAACTGCCTAATGGCCTGACTAATTGCCTGCCCAATTGCCTGCTTAATTAATTGCCTAATTGCCTGCCTATTTGCCTGCCTAAATAAATGCCTAATTGACTGCCTAATTGCCTGCCATATTGCCTGCCTAATTAACTGCCTAATTGCCTGCCTAATAAACTGCCTATTTGCCTGCCTAATTAACTGCCTAATTGCCTGCCTAATTGCCTGCCTAATTGCCTGCCATATTGCCTGCCTAATTAACTGCCTAATTGCCTACCTAATTAACTGCCTTATTGCTTGCCTAATTGCTTGCTTAACATTAACTAACTAGAGTTATTGCCTGCCTAATTGCCTGCATAATTTCCTGCTTAATTATTGCCTAATTGCCTGTCTAATTAAATGGCTAATTGCCTGCCTAATTAACTGCCTAATTACCTGCCTAATTGCCTGCATAATTACCTGCTTAATTAATTGCCTAATTGCCTGCCTAATTGCCTGTCTAATTAACTGCCTAATTGCCTGCCTAAGTAACTGCCTAATTGCCTGCCTAATTGCCTGCCTAATAAACTGCCTAATTCATTGCTTAATTAACTGCTTAATTAAATGCCTAATTGACTGCCTAATTAACACCCTAATTGCCTGCCTATTTAAATACCTAATTGCCTGCCTAATTGCTTGCCTAATTGCTTGCTTTATTAACTGCCTCATTGCCTGCCTAATTGCCTAATTTATTGCTTGCCTAATTGTCTGCCTAATTAACTGCCTAATTGCCTGCCTAATTGCTTGCCTAATTAACTGCCTAATTGCCTGCCTAATTAAATGCTTAATTGCCTGAAAATTTGCCTGCCTAATTGCTTGCCTAATTGCCTGCCTAATAAACTGCCTAATTGCCTGCCTAATTAACTGCCTAATTGCCAGCCTAATTAACTGCCTAATTGTTTGCCTAATTAACTGCCTATTTGCCTGCTTAATTGCTGCCTAATTGCCTGCCTAAATAAATGCCTAATTTCCTGCCTTATTAACTGCCTAATTACCTGCCTAATTGCCTGCCTAATTGCCTGCTTAATTTATTGCCTTATTGCCTGCCTAATTGCCTTCCTAATTAACTGCCTAATTGCCTGCCTAAGTAACTGCCTAATTGCCTGCCTAATTGCCTGCCTAATTAACTGCTTAATTCATTGCTTAATTAACTGCCTAATTAAATGCCTAATTGACTGCCTAATTAATACCCTAATTGCCTGCCTATTTAAA
Source organism: Bacillus rossius redtenbacheri (assembly GCF_032445375.1). Taxonomy (NCBI): domain Eukaryota; kingdom Metazoa; phylum Arthropoda; class Insecta; order Phasmatodea; family Bacillidae; genus Bacillus; species Bacillus rossius. The sequence continues at coordinate 10,196 of NW_026962298.1, forward strand.
TGCCTAACTGCCTGCTTAATTAAATGCCTAATTGACTGCCTAATTAATTGCCTAATTAACTGCCTAATTACCTGACAAATTAGCTGCTTAATTGCCTGCATAATTGCCTGCATAATTGCGTGCCTTATCAACTGCCTAATTGCCTGCCTAATTAACTGCTTAATTGCCTGCCTTATTGCCTGCCTAATGAAATGCCTAATTGCCTGCCTATTTGCCTGCCTAATTGCCTGCCTAATTGCCTGCCTAATTGCCTGCCATATTGCCTGCCTAATTAACTGCCTAATTGCCTGCCTAATAAACTGCCTAATTGCCTGCCTAATTAACTGCCTAATTGCCTGCTTAATTGCCTGCCTAATTGCCTGCCTAATTAAATGCCTAATTGCCTGCCTAATTAACTGCCTAATGGCCTGCCTAATTGCCTGCTTAATTAATTGCCTAATTGCCTGCCTATTTAACTGCCTTATTGCCTGCCTAATTAAATGCCTAATTAACTGTCTAATTAACTGCCTAATTGCCTGCCAAATTAAATGCCTAATTGCCTGCCTAATTAACTGCCTAATTACCTGCCAAATTAGCTGCTTAATTGCCTGCCTAATTGCCTGCATAATTGCCTGCCTAATTAACTGCCTTATTGCCTGCCTAATTAAATGCCTAATTGACTGCCTAATTAACACCCTAATTGCCTACCTATTTAAATATCTAATTGCCTTCTTAATTAAATGCCTAATTGACTGCCTTATTAATTGCCTAATTAACTGCCTAATTACCAGCCAAATTAGCTGCTTAATTGCTAGCCTAATTGCATGCATAATTGCGTGCCTAATCAACTGCCTAATTGCCTGCCTCATTAACTGCCTTATTGCCTGCCTAATTTCCTGCCTAATTGCCTGCCTATTTGCCTTCTTAATTAATTGCCTAATTGCCTGCCTAATTGCTTGCATAATTAAATGCCTATTTGACTGTCTAATTAACACCCTAATTGCCTGCCTATTTAAATGCCTAATTGTCTGCTTAATTAAATGCCTTATTAAATGCCTAATTGCCTGCCTATTTGCCTGCCTAATTGCCTGCCTATTTAATTGCCTAATTGCCTGCCTTTTTGACTGCCTAATTGCCTGCTTAATTTCCTGCCTAATTACCTGTCTAATTGCCTGCCTAATTAACTGCCTAATTGCCTGCCTAATTGCCTGATTTATTAAATGCCTAATTGCCTGCCTAATTAACTGCCTAATTGCCAGCCTAATTGCCTGCTTAATTAATTGCCTAATTGCCTGCCTATTTAACTGCCTTATTGCCTGCCTAATTAAATGCCTAATTAACTGTCTAATTAACTGCCTAATTGCCTGCCAAATTAAATGCCCAATTGCCTGCCTAATTAACTGCCTAATTACCTGCCAAATTAGCTGCTTAATTGCCTGCCTAATTGCCTGCATAATTGCCTGCCTAATTAACTGCCTTATTGCCTGCCTAATTAAATGCCTAATTGACTGCCTAATTAACACTCTAATTGCCTGCCTATTTAAATATCTAATTGCCTTCTTAATTAAATGCCTAATTGACTGCCTAATTAATTGCCTAATTAACTGCCTAATTACCAGACAAATTAGCTGCTTAATTGCTAGCCTAATTGCATGCATAATTGCGTGCCTAATCAACTGCCTAATTGCCTGCCTCATTAACTGCCTAATTGCCTGCCTAATTGCCTGCCTAATTGCCTGCCTATAACTGCCTAATTGCCTGCCTAATTAACTGCCTAATTGCCTGCCTATTTGCCTGCATAATTAAATGCCCAATTGCCTGCATAATTTACTTCTGCTTAATTAATTGCGTAAATGCCTGCTCAATTACCTGCCTAATTAACTGCCTAATTGCCTGCCTAATTGCCTGCCTAATTGCCTGCCATATTGCCTGCCTAATTAACTGCCTAATTGCCTGCCGTATAAACTGCCTAATCGCCTGCCTAATTAACTGCCTAATTGCCTGCTTAATTGCCTGCCTAATTGCCTGCCTAATTAAATGCCTAATTGCCTGCCTAATTAACTGCCTAATTGCCTGCCTAATTGCCTGCTTGATTAATTGCCTAATTGCCTGCCTAATTAACTTTCTAATTGCCTGCCTAATTAAATGTCTAATTGCCTGCATAATTAACTGCCTAATTGCCTGCCTAATTAAATGCCTAATTGCCTGCCTAATTAACTGCCTAATTAACTTCCTAATTACCTGCCAAATTAGCTGCTTAATTGCCTGCCTAATTGCCTGCATAATTGCCTGCCTAAATAACTGCTTAATTGCCTGCCTAATTAAATGCCTAATTGACTGCCTAATTAACACCCTAATTGCCTGCCTATTTAAATGCTTAATTGCCTGCTTAATTAAATGCCTAATTGACTGACTAATTAATTGCCTAATTGCCTGCCTAATTAACTGTTAATTGCCTCCCTAATTAACTGCCTAATTGCCTGCCTAATTAAATGCCTAATTGCCTGCATAATTGCGTGCCTAATTAAATGCCTAATTGCCTGCCTAATTAACTGCCTAATTGCCTGCCTAATTGCCTGCCTAATTAAATGCCTAAATGCCTGCCTAATTGCCTGCATAATTGCATGCCTAATTAACTGCTAATTGCCTGCCTAATTAACTGCATAATTGCCTGCTTAATTTCCTGCCTAATTACCTGCCTAATTGCCTGCCTAATTAACTGCCTAATTGCCTGGTAATTAACTGCTTAATTAAATGCCTAATTGACTGCCTAATTAACACCCTAATTGCCTGCCTATTTAAACGCCTAATTGCCTGTTAATTAAAGGCCTAATTGCCTGCCTAATTAACTGCCTAATTGCCTGCCTTATTAACTGCCTAATTGCCTGCCACTTATCTGCCTAATGGCCTGCTTAATTAACTGCCTAATTGCCATTTTTACTTGCTTGCCTGCCTAATTGCCTGCCTAATTGCTTGCCTAATTGCTTGCTTACCTAACTGCCTTATTGCCTGCCTAATTGCCTGCATAATTTCCTGCTTAATTAATTGCCTAATTGCCTGCCTAATTAACTGCCTAATTGCCTCCCTAATTAACTGCCTAATTGCCTGCCTTATTGCCAGCCTAATTAAATGCCTAATTGCCTGCATAATTGCGTGCCTAATCAACAGCCTAATTTCCTGCCTAATTAACTGCCTAATTGCCTGCCTAGTTGCCTGCCTCATTGCCTGCCTATTTGCCTGCCTAATTAAATGCCTAATTGCCTGCCTAATTAACTGCCTAATAGCCTGCCTAATTAACTGCCTAATTGCCTGCCTAACTAAATGCCTAATTGCCTGCCTAATTAATTGCCTAATAAACTGCCTAAGTACCTGCCAAATTAGCTGCTTAATTGCCTGCCTAATTGCCTGCATAATTGCCTGCCTAATTAACTGCCTAATGGCCTGACTAATTGCCTGCCCAATTGCCTGCTTAATTAATTGCCTAATTGCCTGCCAATTTGCCTGCCTAAATAAATGCCTAATTGACTGCCTAATTAACACCTGAATTTCCTGCATATTTAATTGCCGAATTGCCTGCTTAATTAAATGCCTAATTGCCTGCCTAATTGCCTGCCTAATTGCCTGCCATATTGCCTTCCTAATTAACTGCCTAATTGCCTGCCTAATAAACTGCCTAATTGCCTGCCTAATAAACTGCCTAATTGCCTGCCTAATTAACTGCCTTATTGCCTGCTTAATTGCCAGCCTAATTGCCTGCCTAATTAAATGCCTAATTGCCTGCCTAATTAACTGCCTAATTGCCTGCCTAATTAACTGCCTAATTGCCTGCCTAATAAAATGCCTAATTGCCTGCCTAATTAATTGCCTAATAAACTGCCTAATTACCTGCCAAATTAGCTGCTTAATTGCCTGCATAATTGCCTGCATAATTGCCTGCCTAATTAACTGCCTAATGGCCTGACTAATTGCCTGCCCAATTGCCTGCTTAATTAATTGCCTAATTGCCTGCCTATTTGCCTGCCTAAATAAATGCCTAATTGACTGCCTAATTGCCTGCCATATTGCCTGCCTAATTAACTGCCTAATTGCCTGCCTAATAAACTGCCTAATTGCCTGCCTAATTGCCTGCCTAATTGCCTGCCTAATTGCCTGGATAATTGCTTGCCTAATTGCCTGCCTAATTAACTGCCTAATTGCCTGCCTAATTATCTGCCTAATTGCCTGCCTAATTGCTTGCCTAATTGCTTGCTTTATTAACTGCCTCATTGCCTGCCTAATTGCCTAATTTATTGCTTGCCTAATTGTCTGCCTAATTAACTGCCTAATTGCCTGCCTAATTGCTTGCCTAATTAACTGCCTAATTGCCTGCCTAATTTTCTACCTAATGGCCTGCCTAATTAACTTCCTAATTGCCTGCCTAATTAAATGCTTAATTGCCTGAAAATTTGCCTGCCTAATTGCCTGCCTAATTGCTTGCCTAATTGCTTGCCTAATTGCCTGCCTAATTAACTGCCTAATTGCCTGCCTAATTAACTGCCTAATTGTTTGCCTAATTAACTGCCTAATTGCCTGCTTAATTGCCTGCCTAATTGCCTGCCTAAATAAATGCCTAATTTCCTGCCTTATTAACTGCCTAATTACCTGTCTAATTGCCTGCCTAATTGCCTGCTTAATTTATTGCCTAATTGCCTGCCTAATTGCCTTCCTAATTAACTGCCAAATTGCCTGCCTAAGTAACTGCCTAATTGCCTGCCTAATTGCCTGCCTAATTAACTGCTTAATTCATTGCTTAATTAACTGCCTAATTAAATGCCTAATTGACTGCCTAATTAATACCCTAATTGCCTGCCTATTTAAATGCCTAACTGCCTGCTTAATTAAATGCCTAATTGACTGCCTAATTAATTGCCTAATTAACTGCCTAATTGCCTGCTTAATTGCCTGCCTAATTGCCTGCATAATTGCGTGCCTTATCAACTGCCTAATTGCCTGCCTAATTAACTGCTTAATTGCCTGCCTTATTGCCTGCCTAATGAAATGCCTAATTGCCTGCCTAATTGCCTGCCATATTGCCTGCCTAATTAACTGCCTAATTGCCTGCCTAATTAACTGCCTAATTGCCTGCCTAATTAACTGCCTAATTGCCTGCCTAATTAACTGCCTAATTGCCTGCTTAATTGCCTGCCTAATTGCCTGCCTAATTAAATGCCTAATTGCCTGCCTAATTAACTGCCTAATTGCCTGCCTAATTGCCTGCTTAATTAATTGCCTAATTGCCTGCCTATTTAACTGCCTTATTGCCTGCCTAATTAAATGCCTAATTAACTGTCTAATTAACTGCCTAATTGCCTGCCAAATTAAATGCCTAATTGCCTGCCTAATTAACTGCCTAAATACCTGCCAAATTAGCTGCTTAATTGCCTGCCTAATTGCCTGCATAATTGCCTGCCTAATTAACTGCCTTATTGCCTGCCTAATTAAATGCCTAATTGACTGCCTAATTAACACCCTAATTGCCTGCCTATTTAAATATCTAATTGCCTTCTTAATTAAATGCCTAATTGACTGCCTAATTAATTGCCTAATTAACTGCCTAATTACCAGCCAAATTAGCTGCTTAATTGCTAGCCTAATTGCATGCATAATTGCGTGCCTAATCAACTGCCTAATTGCCTGCCTCATTAACTGCCTAATTGCCTGCCTAATTGCCTGCCTAATACCCTGCCTATTTGCCTTCTTAATTAATTGCCTAATTGCTTGCCTTATTGCTTGCTTAACTAACTGCCTTATTGAATGCCTAATTGCCTGCATAATTTCCTGCTGAATTAATTGCCTGATTGCCAGCTTAATAAATTGCAAAATTGCCAGCCTAATGGCCTTCTTAATTAATTGCCTAATTGCCTGCCTAATTGCCTGCCTATAACTGCCTAATTGCCTGCCTAATTAACTGCCTAAATGCCTGCCTATTTGCCTGCATAATTAAATGCCCAATTGCCTGCATAATTTCCTGCTTAATTAATTGCGTAAATGCCTGCTCAATTGCCTGCCTAATTAACTGCCTAATTGCCTGCCTAAATGCCTGCCTAATTACCTGCTTAATTAATTGCCTAATTGCCTGCCTAATTAACTGCCTTATTGCCTCCCTAATTAACTGCCTAATTGCCTGCCTTATTGCCAGCCTAATTAAATGCCTAATTGCCTGCATAATTGCGTGCCTAATCAACTGCCTAATTTCCTGCCTAATTAACTGCCTAATTGCCTGCCTAGTTGCCTGCCTCATTGCCTGCCTATTTGCCTGCCTAATTAAATGCCTAATTGCCTGCCTAATTAACTGCCTAATAGCCTGCCTAATTAACTGCCTAATTGCCTGCCTAATTAAATGCCTAATTGCCTGCCTAATTAATTGCCTAATAAACTGCCTAATTACCTGCCAAATTAGCTGCTTAATTGCCTGCCTAATTGCCTGCATAATTGCCTGCCTAATTAACTGCCTAATGGCCTGACTAATTGCCTGCCCAATTGCCTGCTTAATTAATTGCCTAATTGCCTGCCAATTTGCCTGCCTAAATAAATGCCTAATTGACTGCCTAATTAACACCCGAATTTCCTGCATATTTAATTGCCTAATTGCCTGCTTAATTAAATGCCTAATTGCCTGCCTAATTGCCTGCCTAATTGCCTGCCATATTGCCTTCCTAATTAACTGCCTAATTGCCTGCCTAATAAACTGTCTAATTGCCTGCATAATAAACTGCCTAATTGCCTGCCTAATTAACTGCCTTATTGCCTGCTTAATTGCCAGCCTAATTGCCTGCCTAATTAAATGCCTAATTAACTGCCTAATTGCCTGCCTAATTAAATGCCTAATTAACTGCCTAATTGCCTGCCTAATTAACTGCCTAATTACCTGCCAAATTAGCTGCTTAATTGCCTGCCTAATTGCCTGCATAATTGCCTGCCTAATTAACTGCCTAATGGCCTGACTAATTGCCTGCCCAATTGCCTGCTTAATTAACTGCCTAATTGCCTACCTAATTAACTGCCTTATTGCTTGCCTAATTGCTTGCTTAACTAACTGAGTTATTGCCTGCCTAATTGCCTGCATAATTTCCTGCTTAATTATTGCCTAATTGCCTGTCTAATTAAATGGCTAATTGCCTGCCTAATTAACTGCCTAATTACCTGCCTAATTGCCAGCCTAATTGCCTGCCTAATTAACTGCCTAATTGCCTGCCTAATAAACTGCCTATTTGCCTGCCTAATTAACTGCCTAATTGCCTGCCTAATTGCCTGCCTAATTGCCTGCCATATTGCCTGCCTAATTAACTGCCTAATTGCCTACCTAATTAACTGCCTTATTGCTTGCCTAATTGCTTGCTTAACTAACTGAGTTATTGCCTGCCTAATTGCCTGCATAATTTCCTGCTTAATTATTGCCTAATTGCCTGTCTAATTAAATGGCTAATTGCCTGCCTAATTAACTGCCTAATTACCTGCCTAATTGCCTGCATAATTACCTGCTAAATTAATTGCCTAATTGCCTGCCTAATTGCCTGTCTAATTAACTGCCTAATTGCCTGCCTAAGTAACTGCCTAATTGCCTGCCTAATTGCCTGCCTAATAAACTGCCTAATTCATTGCTTAATTAACTGCTTAATTAAATGCCTAATTGACTGCCTAATTAGCACCCTAATTGCCTGCCTATTTAAATACCTAATTGCCTGCCTAATTGCTTGCCTAATTGCTTGCTTTATTAACTGCCTCATTGCCTGCCTAATTGCCTAATTTATTGCTTGCCTAATTGTCTGCCTAATTAACTGCCTAATTGCCTGCCGAATTGCTTGCCTAATTAACTGCCTAATTGCCTGCCTAATTAAATGCTTAATTGCCTGAAAATTTGCCTGCCTAATTACTTGCCTAATTGCCTGCCTAATTAACTGCCTAATTGCCTGCCTAATTAACTGCCTAATTGCCAGCCTAATTAACTGCCTAATTGTTTGCCTAATTAACTGCCTATTTGCCTGCTTAATTGCCTGCCTAATTGCCTGCCTAAATAAATGCCTAATTTCCTGCCTTATTAACTGCCTAATTACCTGCCTAATTGCCTGCCTAATTGCCTGCTTAATTTATTGCCTTATTGCCTGCCTAATTGCCTTCCTAATTAACTGCCTAATTGCCTGCCTAAGTAACTGCCTAATTGCCTGCCTAATTGCCTGCCTAATTAACTGCTTAATTCATTGCTTAATTAACTGCCTAATTAAATGCCTAATTGACTGCCTAATTAATACCCTAATTGCCTGCCTATTTAAATGCCTAACTGCCTGCTTAATTAAATGCCTAATTGACTGCCTAATTAATTGCCTAATTAACTGCCTAATTACCTGCCAAATTAGCTGCTTAATTGCCTGCATAATTGCCTGCATAATTGCGTGCCTTATCAACTGCCTAATAGCCTGCCTAATTAACTGCTTAATTGCCTGCCTTATTGCCTGCCTAATGAAATGCCTAATTGCCTGCCTATTTGCCTGCCTAATTGCCTGCCTAATTGCCTGCCTAATTGCCTGCCATATTGCCTGCCTAATTAACTGCCTAATTGCCTGCCTAATAAACTGCCTAATTGCCTGCCTAATTAACTGCCTAATTGCCTGCTTAATTGCCTGCCTAATTGCCTGCCTAATTAAATGCCTAATTGCCTGCCTAATTAACTGCCTAATGGCCTGCCTAATTGCCTGCTTAATTAATTGCCTAATTGCCTGCCTATTTAACTGCCTTATTGCCTGCCTAATTAAATGCCTAATTAACTGTCTAATTAACTGCCTAATTGCCTGCCAAATTAAATGCCTAAATTGCCTGCCTAATTAACTGCCTAATTACCTGCCAAATTAGCTGCTTAATTGCCTGCCTAATTGCCTGCATAATTGCCTGCCTAATTAACTGCCTTATTGCCTGCCTAATTAAATGCCTAATTGACTGCCTAATTAACACCCTAATTGCCTACCTATTTAAATATTTAATTGCCTTCTTAATTAAATGCCTAATTGACTGCCTTATTAATTGCCTAATTAACTGCCTAATTACCAGCCAAATTAGCTGCTTAATTTCTAGCCTAATTGCATGCATAATTGCGTGCCTAATCAACTGCCTAATTGCCTGCCTCATTAACTGCCTTATTGCCTGCCTAATTTCCTGCCTAATTGCCTGCCTATTTGCCTTCTTAATTAATTGCCTAATTGCCTGCCTAATTGCTTGCATAATTAAATGCCTATTTGACTGTCTAATTAACACCCTAATTGCCTGCCTATTTAAATGCCTAATTGCCTGCTTAATTAAATGCCTTATTAAATGCCTAATTGCCTGCCTATTTGCCTGCCTAATTGCCTGCCTATTTACTGCCTAATTGCCTGCCTTTTTGACTGCCTAATTGCCTGCTTAATTTCCTGCCTAATTACCTGTCTAATTGCCTGCCTAATTAACTGCCTAATTGCCTGCCTAATTGCCTGATTAATTAAATGCCTAATTACCTGCCTAATTAACTGCCTAATTGCCTGCCTAATTGCCTGCTTAATTAATTGCCTAATTGCCTGCCTATTTAACTGCCTTATTGCCTGCCTAATTAAATGCCTAATTAACTGTCTAATTAACTGCCTAATTGCCTGCCAAATTAAATGCCTAATTGCCTGCCTAATTAACTGCCTAATTACCTGCCAAATTAGCTGCTTAATTGCCTGCCTAATTGCCTGCATAATTGCCTGCCTAATTATCTGCCTTATTGCCTGCCTAATTAAATGCCTAATTGACTGCCTAATTAACACTCTAATTGCCTGCCTATTTAAATATCTAATTGCCTTCTTAATTAAATGCCTAATTGACTGCCTAATTAATTGCCTAATTAACTGCCTAATTACCAGCCAAATTAGCTGCTTAATTGCTAGCCTAATTGCATGCATAATTGCGTGCCTAATCAACTGCCTAATTGCCTGCCTCATTAACTGCCTAATTGCCTGCCTAATTGCCTGCCTAATTGCCTGCCTATAACTGCCTAATTGCCTGCCTAATTAACTGCCTAATTGCCTGCCTATTTGCCTGCATAATTAAATGCCCAATTGCCTGCATAATTTCCTGCTTAATTAATTGCGTAAATGCCTGCTCAATTACCTGCCTAATTAACTGCCTAATTGCCTGCCTAATTGCCTGCCTAATTGCCTGCCATATTGCCTGCCTAATTAACTGCCTAATTGCCTGCCGTATAAACTGCCTAATCGCCTGCCTAATTAACTGCCTAATTGCCTGCTTAATTGCCTGCCTAATTGCCTGCCTAATTAAATGCCTAATTGCCTGCCTAATTAACTGCCTAATTGCCTGCCTTGTTGCCTGCTTGATTAATTGCCTAATTGCCTGCCTAATTAACTGCCTAATTGCCTGCCTAATTAAATGTCTAATTGCCTGCATAATTAACTGCTTAATTGCCTGCCTAATTAAATGCCTAATTGACTGCCTAATTAACACCCTAATTGCCTGCCTATTTAAATGCTTAATTGCCTGCTTAATTAAATGCCTAATTGACTGACTAATTAATTGCCTAATTGCCTGCCTAATTAACTGTTAATTGCCTCCCTAATTAACTGCCTAATTGCCTGCCTAATTAAATGCCTAATTGCCTGCATAATTGCGTGCCTAATTAAATGCCTAATTGCCTGCCTAATTAACTGCCTAATTGCCTGCCTAATTGCCTGCCTAATTAAATGCCTAAATGCCTGCCTAATTGCCTGCATAATTGCATGCCTAATTAACTGCTAATTGCCTGCCTAATTAACTGCATAATTGCCTGCTTAATTTCCTGCCTAATTACCTGCCTAATTGCCTGCCTAATTAACTGCCTAATTGCCTGCTTAATTAACTGCTTAATTAAATGCCTAATTGACTGCCTAATTAACACCCTAATTGCCTGCCTATTTAAACGCCTAATTGCCTGTTAATTAAAGGCCTAATTGCCTGCCTAATTAACTGCCTAATTGCCTGCCTTATTAACTGCCTAATTGCCTGCCACTTATCTGCCTAATGGCCTGCTTAATTAACTGCCTAATTGCCATTTTTACTTGCTTGCCTGCCTAATTGCCTGCCTAATTGCTTGCCTAATTGCTTGCTTACCTAACTGCCTTATTGCCTGCCTAATTGCCTGCATAATTTCCTGCTTAATTAATTGCCTAATTGCCTGCCTAATTAACTGCCTAATTGCCTCCCTAATTAACTGCCTAATTGCCTGCCTTATTGCCAGCCTAATTAAATGCCTAATTGCCTGCATAATTGCGTGCCTAATCAACAGCCTAATTTCCTGCCTAATTAACTGCCTAATTGCCTGCCTAGTTGCCTGCCTCATTGCCTGCCTATTTGCCTGCCTAATTAAATGCCTAATTGCCTGCCTAATTAACTGCCTAATAGCCTGCCTAATTAACTGCCTAATTGCCTGCCTAACTAAATGCCTAATTGCCTGCCTAATTAATTGCCTAATAAACTGCCTAAGTACCTGCCAAATTAGCTGCTTAATTGCCTGCCTAATTGCCTGCATAATTGCCTGCATAATTGCCTGCCTAATTAACTGCCTAATGGCCTGACTAATTGCCTGCCCAATTGCCTGCTTAATTAATTGCCTAATTGCCTGCCAATTTGCCTGCCTAAATAAATGCCTAATTGACTGCCTAATTAACACCTGAATTTCCTGCATATTTAATTGCCGAATTGCCTGCTTAATTAAATGCCTAATTGCCTGCCTAATTGCCTGCCTAATTGCCTGCCATATTGCCTTCCTAATTAACTGCCTAATTGCCTGCCTAATAAAATGCCTAATTGCCTGCCTAATAAACTGCCTAATTGCCTGCCTAATTAACTGCCTTATTGCCTGCTTAATTGCCAGCCTAATTGCCTGCCTAATTAAATGCTTTATTGCCTGCCTAATTAACTGCCTAATTGCCTGCCTAATTAACTGCCTAATTGCCTGCCTAATAAAATGCCTAATTGCCTGCCTAATTAATTGCCTAATAAACTGCCTAATTACCTGCCAAATTAGCTGCTTAATTGCCTGCATAATTGCCTGCATAATTGCCTGCCTAATTAACTGCCTAATGGCCTGACTAATTGCCTGCCCAATTGCCTGCTTAATTAATTGCCTAATTGCCTGCCTATTTGCCTGCCTAAATAAATGCCTAATTGACTGCCTAATTGCCTGCCATATTGCCTGCCTAATTAACTGCCTAATTGCCTGCCTAATAAACTGCCTAATTGCCTGCCTAATTGCCTGCCTAATTGCCTGCCTAATTGCCTGGATAATTGCTTGCCTAATTGCCTGCCTAATTAACTGCCTAATTGCCTGCCTAATTATCTGCCTAATTGCCTGCCTAATTGCTTGCCTAATTGCTTGCTTTATTAACTGCCTCATTGCCTGCCTAATTGCCTAATTTATTGCTTGCCTAATTGTCTGCCTAATTAACTGCCTAATTGCCTGCCTAATTGCTTGCCTAATTAACTGCCTAATTGCCTGCCTAATTTTCTGCCTAATGGCCTGCCTAATTAACTTCCTAATTGCCTGCCTAATTAAATGCTTAATTGCCTGAAAATTTGCCTGCCTAATTGCCTGCCTAATTGCTTGCCTAATTGCTTGCCTAATTGCCTGCCTAATTAACTGCCTAATTGCCTGCCTAATTAACTGCCTAATTGTTTGCCTAATTAACTGCCTAATTGCCTGCTTAATTGCCTGCCTAATTGCCTGCCTAAATAAATGCCTAATTTCCTGCCTTATTAACTGCCTAATTACCTGTCTAATTGCCTGCCTAATTGCCTGCTTAATTTATTGCCTAATTGCCTGCCTAATTGCCTTCCTAATTAACTGCCAAATTGCCTGCCTAAGTAACTGCCTAATTGCCTGCCTAATTGCCTGCCTAATTAACTGCTTAATTCATTGCTTAATTAACTGCCTAATTAAATGCCTAATTGACTGCCTAATTAATACCCTAATTGCCTGCCTATTTAAATGCCTAACTGCCTGCTTAATTAAATGCCTAATTGACTGCCTAATTAATTGCCTAATTAACTGCCTAATTGCCTGCTTAATTGCCTGCCTAATTGCCTGCATAATTGCGTGCCTTATCAACTGCCTAATTGCCTGCCTAATTAACTGCTTAATTGCCTGCCTTATTGCCTGCCTAATGAAATGCCTAATTGCCTGCCTATTTGCCTGCCTAATTGCCTGCCTAATTGCCTGCCTAATTGCCTGCCATATTGCCTGCCTAATTAACTGCCTAATTGCCTGCCTAATTAACTGCCTAATTGCCTGCCTAATTAACTGCCTAATTGCCTGCATAATTGCGTGCCTTATCAACTGCCTAATTGCCTGCCTAATTAAATGCCTAATTGCCTGCATAATTGCGTGCCTAATTAAATGCCTAATTGCCTGCCTAATTAACTGCCTAATTGCCTGCCTAATTGCCTGCCTAATTAAATGCCTAAATGCCTGCCTAATTGCCTGCATAATTGCATGCCTAATTAACTGCTAATTGCCTGCCTAATTAACTGCATAATTGCCTGCTTAATTTCCTGCCTAATTACCTGCCTAATTGCCTGCCTAATTAACTGCCTAATTGCCTGCTTAATTAACTGCTTAATTAAATGCCTAATTGACTGCCTAATTAACACCCTAATTGCCTGCCTATTTAAACGCCTAATTGCCTGTTAATTAAAGGCCTAATTGCCTGCCTAATTAACTGCCTAATTGCCTGCCTTATTAACTGCCTAATTGCCTGCCACTTATCTGCCTAATGGCCTGCTTAATTAACTGCCTAATTGCCATTTTTACTTGCTTGCCTGCCTAATTGCCTGCCTAATTGCTTGCCTAATTGCTTGCTTACCTAACTGCCTTATTGCCTGCCTAATTGCCTGCATAATTTCCTGCTTAATTAATTGCCTAATTGCCTGCCTAATTAACTGCCTAATTGCCTCCCTAATTAACTGCCTAATTGCCTGCCTTATTGCCAGCCTAATTAAATGCCTAATTGCCTGCATAATTGCGTGCCTAATCAACAGCCTAATTTCCTGCCTAATTAACTGCCTAATTGCCTGCCTAGTTGCCTGCCTCATTGCCTGCCTATTTGCCTGCCTAATTAAATGCCTAATTGCCTGCCTAATTAACTGCCTAATAGCCTGCCTAATTAACTGCCTAATTGCCTGCCTAACTAAATGCCTAATTGCCTGCCTAATTAATTGCCTAATAAACTGCCTAAGTACCTGCCAAATTAGCTGCTTAATTGCCTGCCTAATTGCCTGCATAATTGCCTGCATAATTGCCTGCCTAATTAACTGCCTAATGGCCTGACTAATTGCCTGCCCAATTGCCTGCTTAATTAATTGCCTAATTGCCTGCCAATTTGCCTGCCTAAATAAATGCCTAATTGACTGCCTAATTAACACCTGAATTTCCTGCATATTTAATTGCCGAATTGCCTGCTTAATTAAATGCCTAATTGCCTGCCTAATTGCCTGCCTAATTGCCTGCCATATTGCCTTCCTAATTAACTGCCTAATTGCCTGCCTAATAAAATGCCTAATTGCCTGCCTAATAAACTGCCTAATTGCCTGCCTAATTAACTGCCTTATTGCCTGCTTAATTGCCAGCCTAATTGCCTGCCTAATTAAATGCTTTATTGCCTGCCTAATTAACTGCCTAATTGCCTGCCTAATTAACTGCCTAATTGCCTGCCTAATAAAATGCCTAATTGCCTGCCTAATTAATTGCCTAATAAACTGCCTAATTACCTGCCAAATTAGCTGCTTAATTGCCTGCATAATTGCCTGCATAATTGCCTGCCTAATTAACTGCCTAATGGCCTGACTAATTGCCTGCCCAATTGCCTGCTTAATTAATTGCCTAATTGCCTGCCTATTTGCCTGCCTAAATAAATGCCTAATTGACTGCCTAATTGCCTGCCATATTGCCTGCCTAATTAACTGCCTAATTGCCTGCCTAATAAACTGCCTAATTGCCTGCCTAATTGCCTGCCTAATTGCCTGCCTAATTGCCTGGATAATTGCTTGCCTAATTGCCTGCCTAATTAACTGCCTAATTGCCTGCCTAATTATCTGCCTAATTGCCTGCCTAATTGCTTGCCTAATTGCTTGCTTTATTAACTGCCTCATTGCCTGCCTAATTGCCTAATTTATTGCTTGCCTAATTGTCTGCCTAATTAACTGCCTAATTGCCTGCCTAATTGCTTGCCTAATTAACTGCCTAATTGCCTGCCTAATTTTCTGCCTAATGGCCTGCCTAATTAACTTCCTAATTGCCTGCCTAATTAAATGCTTAATTGCCTGAAAATTTGCCTGCCTAATTGCCTGCCTAATTGCTTGCCTAATTGCTTGCCTAATTGCCTGCCTAATTAACTGCCTAATTGCCTGCCTAATTAACTGCCTAATTGTTTGCCTAATTAACTGCCTAATTGCCTGCTTAATTGCCTGCCTAATTGCCTGCCTAAATAAATGCCTAATTTCCTGCCTTATTAACTGCCTAATTACCTGTCTAATTGCCTGCCTAATTGCCTGCTTAATTTATTGCCTAATTGCCTGCCTAATTGCCTTCCTAATTAACTGCCAAATTGCCTGCCTAAGTAACTGCCTAATTGCCTGCCTAATTGCCTGCCTAATTAACTGCTTAATTCATTGCTTAATTAACTGCCTAATTAAATGCCTAATTGACTGCCTAATTAATACCCTAATTGCCTGCCTATTTAAATGCCTAACTGCCTGCTTAATTAAATGCCTAATTGACTGCCTAATTAATTGCCTAATTAACTGCCTAATTGCCTGCTTAATTGCCTGCCTAATTGCCTGCATAATTGCGTGCCTTATCAACTGCCTAATTGCCTGCCTAATTAACTGCTTAATTGCCTGCCTTATTGCCTGCCTAATGAAATGCCTAATTGCCTGCCTATTTGCCTGCCTAATTGCCTGCCTAATTGCCTGCCTAATTGCCTGCCATATTGCCTGCCTAATTAACTGCCTAATTGCCTGCCTAATTAACTGCCTAATTGCCTGCCTAATTAACTGCCTAATTGCCTGCTTAATTGCCTGCCTAATTGCCTGCCTAATTAAATGCCTAATTGCCTGCCTAATTAACTGCCTAATTGCCTGCCTAATTGCCTGCTTAATTAATTGCCTAATTGCCTGCCTATTTAACTGCCTTATTGCCTGCCTAATTAAATGCCTAATTAACTGTCTACTAACTGCCTAATTGCCTGCCAAATTAAATGCCTAATTGCCTGCCTAATTAACTGCCTAAATACCTGCCAAATTAGCTGCTTAATTGCCTGCCTAATTGCCTGCATAATTGCCTGCCTAATTAACTGCCTTATTGCCTGCCTAATAAATGCCTAATTGACTGCCTAATTAACACCCTAATTGCCTGCCTATTTAAATATCTAATTGCCTTCTTAATTAAATGCCTAATTGACTGCCTAATTAATTGCCTAATTAACTGCCTAATTACCAGCCAAATTAGCTGCTTAATTGCTAGCCTAATTGCATGCATAATTGCGTGCCTAATCAACTGCCTAATTGCCTGCCTCATTAACTGCCTAATTGCCTGCCTAATTGCCTGCCTAATACCCTGCCTATTTGCCTTCTTAATTAATTGCCTAATTGCTTGCCTTATTGCTTGCTTAACTAACTGCCTTATTGAATGCCTAATTGCCTGCATAATTTCCTGCTGAATTAATTGCCTGATTGCCAGCTTAATAAATTGCAAAATTGCCAGCCTAATGGCCTTCTTAATTAATTGCCTAATTGCCTGCCTAATTGCCTGCCTATAACTGCCTAATTGCCTGCCTAATTAACTGCCTAATTGCCTGCCTATTTGCCTGCATAATTAAATGCCCAATTGCCTGCATAATTTCCTGCTTAATTAATTGCGTAAATGCCTGCTCAATTGCCTGCCTAATTAACTGCCTAATTGCCTGCCTAAATGCCTGCCTAATTGCCTGCTTAATTAATTGCCTAATTGCCTGCCTAATTAACTGCCTTATTGCCTCCCTAATTAACTGCCTAATTGCCTGCCTTATTGCCAGCCTAATTAAATGCCTAATTGCCTGCATAATTGCGTGCCTAATCAACTGCCTAATTTCCTGCCTAATTAACTGCCTAATTGCCTGCCTAGTTGCCTGCCTCATTGCCTGCCTATTTGCCTGCCTAATTAAATGCCTAATTGCCTGCCTAATTAACTGCCTAATAGCCTGCCTAATTAACTGCCTAATTGCCTGCCTAATTAAATGCCTAATTGCCTGCCTAATTAATTGCCTAATAAACTGCCTAATTACCTGCCAAATTAGCTGCTTAATTGCCTGCCTAATTGCCTGCATAATTGCCTGCCTAATTAACTGCCTAATGGCCTGACTAATTGCCTGCCCAATTGCCTGCTTAATTAATTGCCTAATTGCCTGCCAATTTGCCTGCCTAAATAAATGCCTAATTGACTGCCTAATTAACACCCGAATTTCCTGCATATTTAATTGCCTAATTGCCTGCTTAATTAAATGCCTAATTGCCTGCCTAATTGCCTGCCTAATTGCCTGCCATATTGCCTTCCTAATTAACTGCCTAATTGCCTGCCTAATAAACTGCCTAATTGCCTGCCTAATAAACTGCCTAATTGCCTGCCTAATTAACTGCCTTATTGCCTGCTTAATTGCCAGCCTAATTGCCTGCCTAATTAAATGCCTAATTGCCTGCCTAATTAACTGCCTAATTGCCTGCCTAATTAACTGCCTAATTGCCTGCCTAATAAAATGCCTAATTGCCTGCCTAATTAATTGCCTAATAAACTGCCTAATTATCTGCCAAATTAGCTGCTTAATTGCCTGTCTAATTGCCTGCATAATTGCCTGCCTAATTAACTGCCTAATGGCCTGACTAATTGCCTGTTCAATTGCCTGCTTAATTAATTGCCTAATTGCCTGCCTATTTGCCTGCCTAAATAAATGCCTAATTGACTGCCTAATTGCCTGCCATATTGCCTGCCTAATTAACTGCCTAATTGCCTGCCTAATAAACTGCCTATTTGCCTGCCTAATTAACTGCCTAATTGCCTACCTAATTAACTGCCTTATTGCTTGCCTAATTGCTTGCTTAACTAACTGAGTTATTGCCTGCCTAATTGCCTGCATAATTTCCTGCTTAATTATTGCCTAATTGCCTGTCTAATTAAATGGCTAATTGCCTGCCTAATTAACTGCCTAATTACCTGCCTAATTGCCTGCATAATTACCTGCTTAATTAATTGCCTAATTGCCTGCCTAATAAACTGCCTAATTGCCTGCCTAAGTAACTGCCTAATTGCCTGCCTAATAAACTGCCTAATTCATTGCTTAATTAACTGCTTAATTAAATGCCTAATTGACTGCCTAATTAACACCCTAATTGCCTGCCTATTTAAATACCTAATTGCCTGCCTATTTAAATGCCTAATTGCTTGCCTAATTACCTGCCAAACTAGCTGCTTAAGTGCCTGCTTAATTGCCTGCATAATTGCGTGCCTAATCAACTGCCTAAATGCCTGCCTAATTAACTGCCTAATTAACTGCCTAATTGCCTGCCTAATTGCCTGCTTAATTAAATTGCCTAATTGCCTGCCTAATTGCTTGCATAATAAATGCCTATTTGACTGCCTAATTAACACCCTAATTGCCTACCTATTTAAATGCCTAATTGCCTGCTTAATTAATTGCCTAATTCACTGCCTAATTGCCTGCCTAATTGCCTGCCTAATTGCCTGCCTAATTCACTGCCTAATTGCCTGCCTAATTGCCTGCCTTATTAAATGCCTGCCTAATTGCCTGCTTAATTAATTGCATAATTTCCTGCCTAATTGCCTGCCTAATTGCCTGCTTAATTATTTGCCTTATTACCTGCCTAATTGCCTGCTTAATTATTTGCCATATTATATGCTTAATGGCCTGCCTAATTAACTGTCTAATTGCCTGCCTAATTGCCTGCCTAATTAAATGCCTAATTGCCTGCCTATTTGCCTGCCTAATTAACTGCCTAATTGCCTGCCTAATTGCCTGCCTAATAAACTTTCTAATTGCCTGCCTTATTATCTGCCTAATTGCCTGCCTAATTGCCTGCCTAATTGCTTGCTTAATTAACTGCCTCATTGACTGCCTAATTGCCTAATTAATTGCTTGCCTAATTGCGTGCCTAATTAAATGCCTAATTGCTTACCTAATTAACTGCCTAATTGCCTGCCTAATTATCTGCCTAATGGCCTGCCTAATTAACTTCCTAATTGCCTGCCTAATTAAATGCCTAATTAAATGCCTAATTGCCTGCCTAATGAACTGCTTAATTGCCTGCCTAATTGCCTGCCTAATTAAATGCTTAATGCCTGCCTAATTGCCTGCCTATTTGCCTGCCTAATTAACTGCCTTATTGTTGCTTAATTAATTTCCTAATTAACTGCCTAATTGCCTGCCTAATTGCCTGCCTAATTAAATGCCTAATTGTATGCCTAATTGCATGCATAATTGCATGCCTAATAACTGCCTAATTGCCTGCCTTATTAACTGCCTAATTGCCTGCCTAAGTAACTGCCTAATTGCCTGCCTAATTGCCTGCCTAATTGCCTGCCTAATAAACTGCCTAATTCATTGCTTAATTAACTTCTTAATTAAATGCCTAATTGACTGCCTAATTAACACCCTTATTGCCTGCCTATTTAAATGCCTAATTGCCTGCCTATTTAAATGCCTAATTGCCTGCCTAATTACCTGCCAAATTAGCTGCTTAAGTACCTGCCTAATTGCCTGCATAATTGCGTTCCTAATCAACTGCCTAATTGCCTGCTTAATTAATTGCATAATTAACTGCCTAATTACCTGCCAAATTAGCTGCTTAATTGCCTGCCTAATTGCCTGCATAATTGCGTGCCTTATCAACTGCCTAATTGCCTGCCTAATTAACTGCTTAATTGCCTGCCTTATTGCCTGCCTAATGAAATGCCTAATCGCCTGCCTATTTGCCTGCCTAATTGCCTGCCTAATTGCCTGCCTAATTGCCTGCCTAATTGCCTGCCATATTGCCTGCCTTATTAACTGCCTAATTGCCTGCCTAATAAACTGCCTAATTGCCTGCCTAATTAACTGCCTAATTGCCTGCTTAATTGCCTGCCTAATTGCCTGCCTAATTAAATGCCTAATTGCCTGCCTAATTAACTGCCTAATTGCCTGCCTAATTGCCTGCTTAATTAATTGCCTGCCTATTTAACTGCCTTATTGCCTGCCTAATTAAATGCCTAATTAACTGTCTAATTAACTGCCTAATTGCCTGCCAAATTAAATGCCTAATTGCCTGCCTAATTAACTGCCTAATTACCTGCCAAATTAGCTGCTTAATTGCCTGCCTAATTAAATGCCTAATTGACTGCCTAATTAACACCCTAATTGCCTGCCTATTTAAATATCTAATTGCCTTCTTAATTAAATGCCTAATTGACTGCCTAATTAATTGCCTAATTAACTGCCTAATTACCAGCCAAATTAGCTGCTTAATTGCTAGCCTAATTGCATGCATAATTGCGTGCCTAATCAACTGCCTAATTGCCTGCCTCATTAACTGCCAAATTGCCTGCCTAATTGCCTGCCTAATACCGTGCCTATTTGCCTTCTTAATTAATTGCCTAATTGCTTGCCTTATTGCTTGCTTAACTAACTGCCTTATTGAATGCCTAATTGCCTGCATAATTTCCTGCTGAATTAATTGCCTGATTGCCAGCTTAATAAATTGCAAAATTGCCAGCCTAATGGCCTGCTTAATTAATTGCCTAATTGCCTGCCTAATTGCCTGCCTATAACTGCCTAATTGCCTGCCTAATTAACTGCCTAATTGCCTGCCTATTTGCCTGCATAATTAAATGCCCAATTGCCTGCATAATTTCCTGCTTAATTAATTGCGTAAATGCCTGCTCAATTGCCTGCCTAATTAACTGCCTAATTGCCTGCCTAATTACCTGCCTAATTGCCTGCTTAATTTATTGCCTAATTGCCTGCCTAATTAACTGCCTAATTGCCTCCCTAATTAACTGCCTAATTGCCTGCCTTATTGCCAGCCTAATTAAATGCCTAATTGCCTGCATAATTGCGTGCCTAATCAACTGCCTAATTTCCTGCCTAATTAACTGCCTAATTGCCTGCCTAGTTGCCTGCCTCATTGCCTGCCTATTTGCCTGCCTAATTAAATGCCTAATTGCCTGCCTAATTAACTGCCTAATAACCTGCCTAATTAACTGCCTAATTGCCTGCCTAATTAAATGCCTAATTGCCTGCCTAATTAATTGCCTAATAAACTGCCTAATTACCTGCCAAATTAGCTGCTTAATTGCCTGCCTAATTGCCTGCATAATTGCCTGCCTAATTAACTGCCTAATGGCCTGACTAATTGCCTGCCCAATTGCCTGCTTAATTAATTGCCTAATTGCCTGCCAATTTGCCTGCCTAAATAAATGCCTAATTGACTGCCTAATTAACACCCGAATTTCCTGCATATTTAATTGCCTAATTGCCTGCTTAATTAAATGCCTAATTGTCTGCCTAATTGCCTGCCTAATTGCCTGCCATATTGCCTTCCTAATTAACTGCCTAATTGCCTGCCTAATAAACTGCCTAATTGCCTGCCTAATAAACTGCCTATTTGCCTGCCTAATTAACTGCCTTATTGCCTGCTTAATTGCCAGCCTAATTGCCTGCCTAATTAATTGCCTAATAAACTGCCTAATTACCTGCCAAATTAGCTGCTTAATTGCCTGCCTAATTGCCTGCATAATTGCCTGCCTAATTAACTGCCTAATGGCCTGACTAATTGCCTGTTCAATTGCCTGCTTAATTAATTGCCTAATTGCCTGCCTATTTGCCTGCCTAAATAAATGCCTAATTGACTGCCTAATTGCCTGCCATATTGCCTGCCTAATTAACTGCCTAATTGCCTGCCTAATAAACTGCCTATTTGCCTGCCTAATTAACTGCCTTATTGCTTGCCTAATTGCTTGCTTAACTAACTGAGTTATTGCCTGCCTAATTGCCTGCATAATTTCCTACTTAACTATTGCCTAATTGCCTGTCTAATTAAATGGCTAATTGCCTGCCTAATTAACTGCCTAATTACCTGCCTAATTGCCTGCATAATTACCTGCTTAATTAATTGCCTAATTGCCTGCCTAATTGCCTGCCTAATTGCCTGCCTAATTAACTGCCTAATTGCCTGCCTAAGTAACTGCCTAATTGCCTGCCTAATTGCCTGCCTAATAAACTGCCTAATTCATTGCTTAATTAACTGCTTAATTAAATGCCTAATTGACTGCCTAATTAACACCCTAATTGCCTGCCTATTTAAATACCTAATTGCCTGCCTATTTAAATGCCTAATTGCTTGCCTTATTACCTGCCAAATTAGATGCTTAAGTGCCTGCTTAATTGCCTGCATAATTGCGTGCCTAATCAACTGCCTAAATGCCTGCCTAATTAACTGCCTAATTGCCTGCTTAATTAATTGCCTAATTGCCTGCCTAATTGCTTGCATAATAAATGCCTATTTGACTGCCTAATTAACACCCTAATTGCCTGCCTATTTAAATGCCTAATTGCCTGCTTAATTAATTGCCTAATTAAATGCCTAATTGCCTGCCTAATTGCCTGCCTAATTGCCTTCCTAATTCACTGCCTAATTGCCTGCCTAATTGCCTGCCTTATTAAATGCCTGCCTAATTGCCTGCTTAATTAATTGCATAATTCCCTGCCTAATTGCCTGCCTAATTGCCTGCTTAATTATTTGCCTTATTACCTGCCTAATTGCCTGCTTAATTATTTGCCATATTATATGCTAATGGCCTGCCTAATTAATTGTCTAATTGCCTGCCTAATTAAATGCCTAATTGCCTGCCTATTTGCCTGCCTAATTAACTGCCTAATTGCCTGCCTAATTGCCTGCCTAATAAACTGCCTAATTGCCTGCCTTATTATCTGCCTAATTGCCTGCCTAATTGCCTGCCTAATTGCTTGCTTAATTAACTGCCTCATTGACTGCCTAATTGCCTAATTAATTGCTTGCCTAATTGCGTGCCTAATTAAATGCCTAATTGCCTGCCTAATTGCTTGCCTAATTAACTGCCTAATTGCCTGCCTAATTATCTGCCTAATGGCCTGCCTAATTACCTTCCTAATTGCCTGCCTAATTAAATGCCTAATTAAATGCCTAATTGCCTGCCTAATGAACTGCTTAATTGCCTGCCTAATTGCCTGCCTAATTAAATGCTTAATGCCTGCCTAATTGCCTGCCTATTTGCCTGCCTAATTAACTGCCTTATTGTTGCTTAATTAATTTCCTAATTAACTGCCTAATTGCCTGCCTAATTGCCTGCCTAATTAAATGCCTAATTGTATGCCTAATTGCATGCATAATTGCATGCCTAATAACTGCCTAATTGCCTGCCTTATTAACTGCCTAATTGCCTGCCTAAGTAACTGCCTAATTGCCTGCCTAATTGCCTGCCTAATAAACTGCCTAATTCATTGCTTATTAACTTCTTAATTAAATGCCTAATTGACTGCCTAATTAACACCCTAATTGCCTGCCTATTTAAATGCCTAATTGCCTGCCTATTTAAATGCCTAATTGCCTGCCTAATTACCTGCCAAATTAGCTGCTTAAGTACCTGCCTAATTGCCTGCATAATTGCGTGCCTAATCAACTGCCTAATTGCCTGCTTAATTAATTGCATAATTTTCTGCCTAATTGCCTGCCTAATTGCCTGCTTAATTAATTGCCTTATTACCTGCCTAATTGCCTGCTTAATTATTTGCCTAATTATATGCTTAATGGCCTGCATAATTAACTTTCTAATTGCCAGCCTAATTGCCTGCCTAATTAAATGCCTAATTGGCTGCCTATTTGCCTGCCTAATTAACTGCCTAATTGCCTGCCTAATAAACTGCCTAATTGCCTGCCTAATTATCTGCCTAATTGCCTGCCTAATTATCTGCCTAATTGCCTGCCTAATTGCTTGCCTAATTGCTTGCTTAATTAACTGCCTCATTGACTGCCTAATTGCCTAATTAATTGCTTGCCTAATTGCGTGCCTAATTAAATGCCTAATTGCCTGCCTAATTGCTTGCCTAATTAACTGCTTATTGTCTGCCTAATTATCTGCCTAATGGCCTGCCTAATAAACTTCCGAATTGCCTGCCTAATTAAATGCCTAATTAAATGCCTAATTGCCTGCCTAATGACCTGCCTAATTGCCTGCCTAATTGCCTGCCTAATTGCCTGCCTAATTGCCTGCCTAATTGCCTGGATAATTGCCTGCCTAATTGCCTGCCTAATTAGCTGCCTAATTGCCTGCCTAATTATCTGCCTAATTGCCTGCCTAATTGCCTAATTTATTGCTTGCCTAATTGTCTGCCTAATTAACTGCCTAATTGCCTGCCTAATTGCTTGCCTAATTAACTGCCTAATTGCCTGCCTAATTAAATGCTTAATTGCCTGAAAATTTGCCTGCCTAATTGCCTGTATAATTGCCTGCCTAATTGCTTGCCTAATTGCCTGCCTAATTAACTGCCTAATTGCCTGCCTAATTAACTGCCTAATTGTTTGCCTAATTAACTGCCTAATTGCCTGCTTAATTGCCTGCCTAATTGCCTGCCTAAATAAATGCCTTTTTTCCTGCCTTATTAACTGCCTAATTACCTGCCTAATTGCCTGCCTAATTGCCTGCTTAATTTATTGCCTTATTGCCTGCCTAATTGCCTTCCTAATTAACTGCCTAATTGCCTGCCTAAGTAACTGCCTAATTGCCTGCCTAATTGCCTGCCTAATTAACTGCTTAATTCATTGCTTAATTAACTGCCTAATTAAATGCCTAATTGACTGCCTAATTAATACCCTAATTGCCTGCCTATTTAAATGCCTAACTGCCTGCTTAATTAAATGCCTAATTGACTGCCTAATTAATTGCCTAATTAACTGCCTAATTACCTGCCAAATTAGCTGCTTAATTGCCTGCCTAATTGCCTGCATAATTGTGTGCCTTATCAACTGCCTAATTGCCTGCCTAATTAACTGCTTAATTGCCTGCCTTATTTCCTGCCTAATGAAATGCCTAATTGCCTGCCTATTTGCCTGCCTAATTGCCTGCCTAATTGCCTGCCTAATTGCCTGCCATATTGCCTGCCTAATTAACTGCCTAATTGCCTGCCTAATAAACTGCCTAATTGCCTGCCTAATTAACTGCCTAATTGCCTGCTTAATTGCCTGCCTAATTGCCTGCCTAATTGCCTGCCTAATTGCCTGCCTAATTAACTGCCTAATGGCCTGCCTAATTGCCTGCTTAATTAATTGCCTAATTGCCTGCCTATTTAACTGCCTTATTGCCTGCCTAATTAAATGCCTAATTAACTGTCTAATTAACTGCCTAATTGCCTGCCTAATTAACTGCCAAATTAGCTGCTTAATTGCCTGCCTAATTGCCTGCATAATTGCCTGCCTAATTAACTGCCTTATTGCCTGCCTAATTAAATGCCTAATTGACTGCCTAATTAACACCTTAATTGCCTGCCTATTTAAATATCTAATTGCCTTCTTAATTAAATGCCTAATTGACTGCCTAATTAATTGCCTAATTAACTGCCTAATTACCAGCCAAATTAGCTGCTTAATTGCTAGCCTAATTGCATGCATAATTGCGTGCCTAATCAACTGCCTAATTGCCTGCCTCATTAACTGCCTTATTGCCTGCCTAATTGCCTGCCTAATTGCCTGCCTATTTGACTTCTTAATTAATTGCCTAATTGCTTGCCTTATAGCTTGATTAACAAACTGCCTTATTGAATGCCTAATTGCCTGCATAATTTCCTGCTGAATTAATTGCCTGATTGCCAGCTTAATAAATTGCAAAATTGCCAGCCTAATGGCCTGCTTAATTAATTGCCTAATTGCCTGCCTAATTGCCTGCCTATAACTGCCTAATTGCCTGCCTAATTAACTGCCTAATTGCCTGCCTATTTGCCTGCATAATTAAATGCCCAATTGCCTGCATAATTTCCTGCTTAATTAATTGCGTAAATGCCTGCTCAATTACCTGCCTAATTAACTGCCTAATTGCCTGCCTAATTGCCTGCCTAATTAACTGCCTAATTGCCTGCCGTATAAACTGCCTAATCGCCTGCCTAATTAACTGCCTAATTGCCTGCTTAATTGCCTGCCTAATTGCCTGCCTAATTAAATGCCTAATTGCCTGCCTTAATAACTGCCTAATTGCCTGCCTAATTGTCTGCTTAATTAATTGCCTAATTGCCTGCCTAATTAACTGCCTAATTGCCTGCCTAATTAAATGTCTAATTGCCTGTCATAATTAACTGCCTAATTGCCTGCCTAATTAAATGCCTAATTGCCTGCCTAATTAACTGCCTAATTACCTGCCAAATTAGCTGCTTAATTGCCTGCCTAATTGCCTGCATAATTGCCTGCCTAAATAACTGCTTAATTGCCTGCCTAATTAAATGCCTAATTGACTGCCTAATTAACACCCTAATTGCCTGCCTATTTAAATGCTTAATTGCCTGCTTAATTAAATGCCTAATTGACTGACTAATTAATTGCCAAATTGCCTGCCTAATTAACTGTTAATTTCCTCCCTAATTAACTGCCTAATTGCCTGCCTAATTAAATGCCTAATTGCCTGCATAATTGCGTGCCTAATTAAATGCCTAATTGCCTGCCTAATTAACTGCCTAATTGCCTGCCTAATTGCCTGCCTAATTAAATGCCTAAATGCCTGCCTAATTGCCTGCATAATTGCATGCCTAATTAACTGCTAATTGCCTGCCTAATTAACTGCATAATTGCCTGCTTAATTTCCTGCCTAATTACCTGCCTAATTGCCTGCCTAATTAACTGCCTAATTGCCTGCTTAATTAACTGCTTAATTAAATGCCTAATTGACTGCCTAATTAACACCCTAATTGCCTGCCTATTTAAACGCCTAATTGCCTGTTAATTAAAGGCCTAATTGCCTGCCTAATTAACTGCCTAATTGCCTGCCTTATTAACTGCCTAATTGCCTGCCACTTATCTGCCTAATGGCCTGCTTAATTAACTGCCTAATTGCCATTTTTACTTGCTTGCCTGCCTAATTGTCTGCCTAATTGCTTGCCTAATTGCTTGCTTACCTAACTGCCTTATTGCCTGCCTAATTGCCTGCATAATTTCCTGCTTAATTAAATGCCTAATTGCCTGCCTAATTAACTGCCTAATTACCTGCCAAATTAGCTGCTTAATTGCCTGCCTAATTGCCTGCATAATTGCCTGCCTAAATAACTGCTTAATTGCCTGCCTAATTAAATGCCTAATTGACTGCCTAATTAACACCCTAATTGCCTGCCTATTTAAATGCTTAATTGCCTGCTTAATTAAATGCCTAATTGACTGACTAATTAATTGCCAAATTGCCTGCCTAATTAACTGTTAATTTCCTCCCTAATTAACTGCCTAATTGCCTGCCTAATTAAATGCCTAATTGCCTGCCTAATTGCCTCCCTAATTAACTGCCTAATTGCCTGCCTTATTGCCAGCCTAATTAAATGCCTAATTGCCTGCATAATTGCGTGCTTATCAACAGCCTAATTTCCTGCCTAATTAACTGCCTAATTGCCTGCCTAGTTGCCTGCCTCATTGCCTGCCTATTTGCCTGCCTAATTAAATGCCTAATTGCCTGCCTAATTAACTGCCTAATAGCCTGCCTAATTAACTGCCTAATTGCCTGCCTAACTAAATGCCTAATTGCCTGCCTAATTAATTGCCTAATAAACTGCCTAATTACCTGCCAAATTAGCTGCTTAATTGCCTGCTTAATTGCCTGCCTAATTGCCTGCCTAATTAACTGCCTAATGGCCTGACTAATTGCCTGCCCAATTGCCTGCTTAATTAATTGCCTAATTGCCTGCCAATTTGCCTGCCTAAATAAATGCCTAATTGACTGCCTAATTAACACCTGAATTTCCTGCATATTTAATTGCCTAATTGCCTGCTTAATTAAATGCCTAATTGCCTGCCTAATTGCCTGCCTAATTGCCTGCCATATTGCCTTCCTAATTAACTGCCTAATTGCCTGCCTAATAAACTGCCTAATTGCCTGCCTAATAAACTGCCTAATTGCCTGCCTAATTGCCTGGATAATTGCCTGCCTAATTGCCTGCCTAATTAACTGCCTAATTGCCTGCCTAATTATCTGCCTAATTGCCTGCCTAATTGCTTGCCTAATTGCTTGCTTTATTAACTGCCTCATTGCCTGCCTAATTGCCTAATTTATTGCTTGCCTAATTGTCTGCCTAATTAACTGCCTAATTGCCTGCCTAATTGCTTGCCTAATTAACTGCCTAATTGCCTGCCTAATTTTCTGCCTAATGGCCTGCCTAATTAACTTCCTAATTGCCTGCCTAATTAAATGCTTAATTGCCTGAAAATTTGCCTGCCTAATTGCCTGTCTAATTGCCTGCCTAATTGCTTGCCTAATTGCCTGCCTAATTAACTGCCTAATTGCCTGCCTAATTAACTGCCTAATTGTTTGCCTAATTAACTGCCTAATTGCCTGCTTAATTGCCTGCCTAATTGCCTGCCTAAATAAATGCCTAATTTCCTGCCTTATTAACTGCCTAATTACCTGCCTAATTGCCTGCCTAATTGCCTGCTTAATTTATTGCCTAATTGCCTGCCTAATTGCCTTCCTAATTAACTGTCTAATTGCCTGCCTAAGTAACTGCCTAATTGCCTGCCTAATTGCCTGCCTAATTAACTGCTTAATTCATTGCTTAATTAACTGCCTAATTAAATGCCTAATTGACTGCCTAATTAATACCCTAATTGCCTGCCTATTTAAATGCCTAACTGCCTGATTAATTAAATGCCTAATTGACTGCCTAATTAATTGCCTAATTAACTGCCTAATTACCTGCCAAATTAGCTGCTTAATTGCCTGCCTAATTGCCTGCATAATTGCGTGCCTTATCAACTGCCTAATTGCCTGCCTAATTAACTGCTTAATTGCCTGCCTTATTGCCTGCCTAATGAAATGCCTAATTGCCTGCCTATTTGCCTGCCTAATTGCCTGCCTAATTGCCTGCCTAATTGCCTGCCATATTGCCTGCCTAATTAACTGCCTAATTGCCTGCCTAATTTACTGCCTAATTGCCTGCCTAATTAACTGCCTAATTGCCTGCGTAATTGCCTGCCTAATTGCCTGCCTAATTAAATGCCTAATTGCCTGCCTAATTAACTGCCTAATTGCCTGCCTAATAGCCTGCTTAATTAATTGCCTAATTGCCTGCCTATTTAACTGCCTTATTGCCTGCCTAATTAAATGCCTAATTAACTGTCTAATTAACTGCCTAATTGCCTGCCAAATTAAATGCCTAATTGCCTGCCTAATTAACTGCCTAATTACCTGCCAAGTTAGCTGCTTAATTGCCTGCCTAATTGCCTGCATAATTGCCTGCCTAATTAACTGCCTTATTGCCTGCCTAATTAAATGCCTAATTGACTGCCTAATTAACACCCTAATTGCCTGCCTATTTAAATATCTAATTGCCTTCTTAATTAAATGCCTAATTGACTGCCTAATTAATTGCCTAATTAACTGCCTAATTACCAGCCAAATTAGCTGCTTAATTTCTAGCCTAATTGCATGCATAATTGCGTGCCTAATCAACTGCCTAATTGCCTGCCTCATTATCTGCCTAATTGCCTGCCTAATTGCCTGCCTAATACCCTGCCTATTTGCCTTCTTAATTAATTGCCTAATTGCTTGCCTTATTGCTTGCTTAACTAACTGCCTTATTGAATGCCTAATTGCCTGCATAATTTCCTGCTGAATTAATTGCCTGATTGCCAGCTTAATAAATTGCAAAATTGCCAGCCTAATGGCCTTCTTAATTAATTGCCTAATTGCCTGCCTAATTGCCTGCCTATAACTGCCTAATTGCCTGCCTAATTAACTGCCTAATTGCCTGCCTATTTGCCTGCATAATTAAATGCCCAATTGCCTGCATAATTTCCTGCTTAATTAATTGCATAAATGCCTGCTCAATTGCCTGCCTAATTAACTGCCTAATTTCCTGCCTAATTGCCTGCCTAATTGCCTGCTTAATTAATTGCCTAATTGCCTGCCTAATTAACTGCCTAATTGCCTCCCTAATTAACTGCCTAATTGCCTGCCTTATTGCCAGCCTAATTAAATGCCTAATTGCCTGCATAATTGCGTGCCTAATCAAATGCCTAATTTCCTGCCTAATTAACTGCCTAATTGCCTGCCTAGTTGCCTGCCTCATTGCCTGCCTATTTGCCTGCCTAATTAAATGCCTAATTGCCTGCCTAATTAACTGCCTAATAGCCTGCCTAATTAACTGCCTAATTGCCTGCCTAATTAAATGCCTAATTGCCTGCCTAATTAATTGCCTAATAAACTGCCTAATTACCTGCCAAATTAGCTGCTTAATTGCCTGCCTAATTGCCTGCATAATTGCCTGCCTAATTAACTGCCTAATGGCCTGACTAATTGCCTGCCCAATTGCCTGCTTAATTAATTGCCTAATTGCCTGCCAATTTGCCTGCCTAAATAAATGCCTAATTGACTGCCTAATTAACACCCGAATTTCCTGCATATTTAATTGCCTAATTGCTTGCTTAATTAAATGCCTAATTGCCTGCCTTATTGCCTGCCTAATTGCCTGCCATATTGCCTTCCTAATTAACTGCCTAATTGCCTGCCTAATAAACTGCCTAATTGCCTGCCTAATAAACTGCCTAATTGCCTGCCTAATTAACTGCCTTATTGCCTGCTTAATTGCCAGCCTAATTGCCTGCCTAATTAAATGCCTAATTGCCTGCCTAATAAACTGCCTAATTGCCTGCCTAATTAACTGCCTAATTGCCTGCCTAATAAAATGCCTAATTGCCTGCCTAATTAATTGCCTAATAAACTGCCTAATTACCTGCCTAATTAGCTGCTTAATTGCCTGCCTAATTGCCTGCATAATTGCCTGCCTAATTAACTGCCTAATGGCCTGACTAATTGCCTGTTCAATTGCCTGCTTAATTAATTGCCTAATTGCCTGCCTATTTGCCTGCCTAAATAAATGCCTAATTGACTGCCTAATCGCCTGCCATATTGCCTGCCTAATTAACTGCCTAATTGCCTGCCTAATAAACTGCCTATTTGCCTGCCTAATTAACTGCCTAATTGCCTGCCTAATTGCCTGCCTAATTGTCTGCAATATTGCCTGCCTTATTAACTGCCTAATTGCCTACCTAATTAACTGCCTTATTGCTTGCCTAATTGCTTGCTTAACTAACTGAGTTATTGCCTGCCTAATTGCCTGCATAATTTCCTGCTTAATTATTGCCTAATTGCCTGTCTAATTAAATGGCTAATTGCCTGCCTAATTAACTGCCTAATTACCTGCCTAATTGCCTGCATAATTACCTGCTTAATTAATTGCCTAATTGCCTGCCTAATTGCCTGCCTAATAAACTGCCTTATTGCCTGCCTAAGTAACTGCCTAATTGCCTGCCTAATTGCCTGCCTAATAAACTGCCTAATTCATTGCTTAATTAACTGCTTAATTAAATGCCTAATTGACTGCCTAATTAACACCCTAATTGCCTGCCTATTTAAATACCTAATTGCCTGCCTATTTAAATGCCTAATTGCTTGCCTAATTACCTGCCAAACTAGCTGCTTAAGTGCCTGCTTAATTGCCTGCATAATTGCGTGCCTAATCAACTGCCTAAATGCCTGCCTAATTAACTGCCTAATTAACTGCCTAATTGCCTGCCCAATTGCCTGCTTAATTAATTGCCTAATTGCCTGCCTAATTGCTTGCATAATAAATGCCTATTTGACTGCCTAATTAACACCCTAATTGCCTGCCTATTTAAATGCCTAATTGCCTGCTTAATTAATTGCCTAATTCACTGCCTAATTGCCTGCCTAATTGCCTGCCTAATTGCCTGCCTAATTCAATGCCTTATTGCCTGCCTAATTGCCTGCCTTATTAAATGCCTGCCTAATTGCCTGCTTAATTAATTGCATAATTTCCTGCCTAATTGCCTGCCTAATTGCCTGCTTAATTATTTGCCTTATTACCTGCCTAATTGCCTGCTTAATTATTTGCCATATTATATGCTTAATGGCCTGCCTAATTAGCTGTCTAATTGCCTGCCTAATTGCCTGCCTAATTAAGTGCCTAATTGCCTGCCTATTTGCCTGCCTAATTAACTGCCTAATTGCCTGCCTAATTGCCTGCCTAATAAACTGCCTAATTGCCTGCCTTATTATCTGCCTAATTGCCTGCCTAATTGCCTGCCTAATTGCTTGCTTAATTAACTTCCTAATTGCCTGCCTAATTAAATGCCTAATTAAATGCCTAATTGCCTGCCTACTGAACTGCTTAATTGCCTGCCTAATTAAATGCCTAATTAACTGTCTAATTAACTGCCTAATTGCCTGCCAAATTAAATGCCTAATTGCCTGCCTAATTAACTGCCTAATTACCTGCCAAATTAGCTGCTTAATTGCCTGCCTAATTGCCTGCATAATTGCCTGCCTAATTAATTGCCTTATTGCCTGCCTAATTAAATGCCTAATTGACTGCCTAATTAACACCCTAATTGCCTGCCTATTTAAATATCTAATTGCCTTCTTAATTAAATGCCTAATTGACTGCCTAATTAATTGCCTAATTAACTGCCTAATTACCAGCCAAATTAGCTGCTTAATTGCTAGCCTAATTGCATGCATAATTGCGTGCCTAATCAACTGCCTAATTGCCTGCCTCATTATCTGCCTAATTGCCTGCCTAATTGCCTGCCTAATACCCTGCCTATTTGCCTTCTTAATTAATTGCCTAATTGCTTGCCTTATTGCTTGCTTAACTAACTGCCTTATTGAATGCCTAATTGCCTGCATAATTTCCTGCTGAATTAATTGCCTGATTGCCAGCTTAATAAATTGCAAAATTGCCAGCCTAATGGCCTTCTTAATTAATTGCCTAATTGCCTGCCTAATTGCCTGCCTATAACTGCCTAATTGCCTGCCTAATTAACTGCCTAATTGCCTGCCTATTTGCCTGCATAATTAAATGCCCAATTGCCTGCATAATTTCCTGCTTAATTAATTGCGTAAATGCCTGCTCAATTGCCTGCCTAATTAACTGCCTAATTGCCTGCCTAATTGCCTGCCTAATTGCCTGCTTAATTAATTGCCTAATTGCCTGCCTAATTAACTGCCTAATTGCCTCCCTAATTAACTGCCTAATTGCCTGCCTTATTGCCAGCCTAATTAAATGCCTAATTGCCTGCATAATTGCGTGCCTAATCAACTGCCTAATTTCCTGCCGAATTAACTGCCTAATTGCCTGCCTAGTTGCCTGCCTCATTGCCTGCCTATTTGCCTGCTTAATTAAATGCCTAATTGCCTGCCTAATTAACTGCCTAATAACCTGCCTAATTAACTGCCTAATTGCCTGCCTAATTAAATGCCTAATTGCCTGCCTAATTAATTGCCTAATAAACTGCCTAATTACCTGCCAAATTAGCTGCTTAATTGCCTGCCTAATTGCCTGCATAATTGCCTGCCTAATTAACTGTCTAATGGCCTGACTAATTGCCTGCCCAATTGCCTGCTTAATTAATTGCCTAATTGCCTGCCAATTTGCCTGCCTAAATAAATGCCTAATTGACTGCCTAATTAACACCCGAATTTCCTGCATATTTAATTGCCTAATTGCTTGCTTAATTAAATGCCTAATTGCCTGCCTTATTGCCTGCCTAATTGCCTGCCATATTGCCTTCCTAATTAACTGCCTAATTGCCTGCCTAATAAACTGCCTAATTGCCTGCCTAATAAACTGCCTAATTGCCTGCCTAATTAACTGCCTTATTGCCTGCTTAATTGCCAGCCTAATTGCCTGCCTAATTAAATGCCTAATTGCCTGCCTAATTAACTGCCTAATTGCCTGCCTAATTAACTGCCTAATTGCCTGCCTAATAAAATGCCTAATTGCCTGCCTAATTAATTGCCTAATAAACTGCCTAATTACCTGCCAAATTAGCTGCTTAATTGCCTGCCTAATTGCCTGCATAATTGCCTGCCTAATTAACTGCCTAATGGCCTGACTAATTGCCTGTTCAATTGCCTGCTTAATTAATTGCCTAATTGCCTGCCTATTTGCCTGCCTAAATAAATGCCTAATTGACTGCCTAATTGCCTGCCATATTGCCTGCCTAATTAACTGCCTAATTGCCTGCCTAATAAACTGCCTATTTGCCTGCCTAATTAACTGCCTAATTGCCTGCCTAATTGCCTGCCTAATTGTCTGCAATATTGCCTGCCTAATTAACTGCCTAATTGCCTACCTAATTAACTGCCTTATTGCTTGCCTAATTGCTTGCTTAACTAACTGAGTTATTGCCTGCCTAATTGCCTGCATAATTTCCTGCTTAATTATTGCCTAATTGCCTGTCTAATTAAATGGCTAATTGCCTGCCTAATTAACTGCCTAATTACCTGCCTAATTGCCTGCATAATTACCTGCTTAATTAATTGCCTAATTGCCTGCCTAATTGCCTGCCTAATAAACTGCCTTATTGCCTGCCTAAGTAACTGCCTAATTGCCTGCCTAATTGCCTGCCTAATAAACTGCCTAATTCATTGCTTAATTAACTGCTTAATTAAATGCCTAATTGACTGCCTAATTAACACCCTAATTGCCTGCCTATTTAAATACCTAATTGCCTGCCTATTTAAATGCCTAATTGCTTGCCTAATTACCTGCCAAACTAGCTGCTTAAGTGCCTGCTTAATTGCCTGCATAATTGCATGCCTAATCAACTGCCTAAATGCCTGCCTAATTAACTGCCTAATTAACTGCCTAATCGCCTGCCCAATTGCCTGCTTAATTAATTGCCTAATTGCCTGCCTAATTGCTTGCATAATAAATGCCTATTTGACTGCCTAATTAACACCCTAATTGCCTGCCTATTTAAATGCCTAATTGCCTGCTTAATTAATTGCCTAATTCACTGCCTAATTGCCTGCCTAATTGCCTGCCTAATTGCCTGCCTAATTCAATGCCTTATTGCCTGCCTAATTGCCTGCCTTATTAAATGCCTGCCTAATTGCCTGCTTAATTAATTGCATAATTTCCTGCCTAATTGCCTGCCTAATTGCCTGCTTAATTATTTGCCTTATTACCTGCCTAATTGCCTGCTTAATTATTTGCCATATTATATGCTTAATGGCCTGCCTAATTAACTGTCTAATTGCCTGCCTAATTGCCTGCCTAATTAAATGCCTAATTGCCTGCCTATTTGCCTGCCTAATTAACTGCCTAATTGCCTGCCTAATTGCCTGCCTAATAAACTGCCTAATTGCCTGCCTTATTATCTGCCTAATTGCCTGCCTAATTGCCTGCCTAATTGCTTGCTTAATTAACTGCCTCATTGACTGCCTAATTGCCTAATTAATTGCTTGCCTAATTGCGTGCCTAATTAAATGCCTAATTGCTTGCCTAATTAACTGCCTAATTGCCTGCCTAATTATCTGCCTAATGGCCTGCCTAATTAACTTCCTAATTGCCTGCCTAATTAAATGCCTAATTAAATGCCTAATTGCCTGCCTACTGAACTGCTTTATTGCCTGCCTAATTGCCTGCCTAATTAAATGCTTAATGCCTGCCTAATTGCCTGCCTATTTGCCTGCCTAATTAACTGCCTTATTGTTGCTTAATTAATTTCCTAATTAACTGCCTAATTGCCTGCCTAATTGCCTGCCTAATTAAATGCCTAATTGTATGCCTAATTGCAGGCATAATTGCATGCCTAATAACTGCCTAATTGCCTGCCTTATTAACTGCCTAATTGCCTGCCTAATTGCCTGCCTAATTGCCTGCCTAATAAACTGCCTAATTCATTGCTTAATTAACTTCTTAATTAAATGCCTAATTGACTGCATAATTAACACCCTTATTGCCTGCCTATTTAAATGCCTAATTGCCTGCCTATTTAAATGCCTAATTGCCTGCCTAATTACCTGCCAAATTAGCTGCTTAAGTACCTGCCTAATTGCCTGCATAATTGCGTGCCTAATCAACTGCCTAATTGCCTGCTTAATTAATTGCATAATTAACTGCCTAATTACCTGCCAAATTAGCTGCTTAATTGCCTGCCTAATTGCCTGCATAATTGCGTGCCTTATCAACTGCCTAATTGCCTGCCTAATTAACTGCTTAATTGCCTGCCTTATTGCCTGCCTAATGAAATGCCTAATTGCCTGCCTATTTGCCTGCCTAATTGCCTGCCTAATTGCCTGCCTAATTGCCTGCCATATTGCCTGCCTAATTAACTGCCTAATTGCCTGCCTAATAAACTGCCTAATTGCCTGCCTAATTAACTGCCTAATTGCCTGCTTAATTGCCTGCCTAATTGCCTGCCTAATTAAATGCCTAATTGCCTGCCTAATTAACTGCCTAATTGCCTGCCTAATTGCCTGCTTAATTAATTGCCTAATTGCCTGCCTATTTAACTGCCTTATTGCCTGCCTAATTAAATGCCTAATTAACTGTCTAATTAACTGCCTAATTGCCTGCCAAATTAAATGCCTAATTGCCTGCCTAATTAACTGCCTAATTACCTGCCAAATTAGCTGCTTAATTGCCTGCCTAATTAAATGCCTAATTGACTGCCTAATTAACACCCTAATTGCCTGCCTATTTAAATATCTAATTGCCTTCTTAATTAAATGCCTAATTGACTGCCTAATTAATTGCCTAATTAACTGCCTAATTACCAACCAAATTAGCTGCTTAATTGCTAGCCTAATTGCATGCATAATTGCGTGCCTAATCAACTGCCTAATTGCCTGCCTCATTAACTGCCTAATTGCCTGCCTAATTGCCTGCCTAATACCCTGCCTATTTGCCTTCTTAAGTAATTGCCTAATTGCTTGCCTTATTGCTTGCTTAACTAACTGCCTTATTGAATGCCTAATTGCCTGCATAATTTCCTGCTGAATTAATTGCCTGATTGCCAGCTTAATAAATTGCAAAATTGCCAGCCTAATGGCCTGCTTAATTAATTGCCTAATTGCCTGCCTAATTGCCTGCCTATAACTGCCTAATTGCCTGCCTAATTAACTGCCTAATTGCCTGCCTATTTGCCTGCATAATTAAATGCCCAATTGCCTGCATAATTTCCTGCTTAATTAATTGCGTAAATGCCTGCTCAATTGCCTGACTAATTAACTGCCTAATTGCCTGCCTAATTGCCTGCCTAACTGCCTGCTTAATTAATTGCCTAATTGCCTGCCTAATTAACTGCCTAATTGCCTCCCTAATTAACTGCCTAATTGCCTGCCTTATTGCCAGCCTAATTAAATGCCTAATTGCCTGCATAATTGCATGCCTAATCAACTGCCTAATTTCCTGCCTAATTAACTGCATAATTGCCTGCCTAGTTGCCTGCCTCATTGCCTGCCTATTTGCCTGCCTAATTAAATGCCTAATTGCCTGCCTAATTAACTGCCTAATAACCTGCCTAATTAACTGCCTAATTGCCTGCCTAATTAAATGCCTAATTGCCTGCCTAATTAATTGCCTAATAAACTGCCTAATTACCTGCCAAATTAGCTGCTTAATTGCCTGCCTAATTGCCTGCATAATTGCCTGCCTAATTAACTGCCTAATGGCCTGACTAATTGCCTGCCCAATTGCCTGCTTAATTAATTGCCTAATTGCCTGCCAATTTGCCTGCCTAATTAAATGCCTAATTGCCTGTCTAATTAACTGCCTAATTAACTTTCTAATTACCTGCCAAATTAGCTGCTTAATTGCCTGCCTAATTGCCTGCATAATTGACTGCCTAATTAAATGCTTAATGCCTGCCTAATTGCCTGCCTATTTGCCTGCCTAATTAACTGCCTTATTGTTGCTTAATTAATTTCCCAATTAACTGCCTAATTGCCTGCCTAATTAAATGCCTAATTGTATGCCTAATTGCATGCATAATTGCATGCCTAATAACTGCCTAATTGCCTGCCTTATTAACTGCCTAATTGCCTGCCTAAGTAACTGCCTAATTGCCTGCCTAATAAACTGCCTAATTCATTGCTTAATTAACTTCTTAATTAAATGCCTAATTGACTGCCTAATTAACACCCTTATTGCCTGCCTATTTAAATGCCTAATTGCCTGCCTATTTAAATGCCTAATTGCCTGCCTAATTACCTGCCAAATTAGCTGCTTAAAAACCTGCCTAATTGCCTGCATAATTGCGTGCCTAATCAACTGCCTAATTGCCTGCTTAATTAATTGCATAATTAACTGCCTAATTACCTGCCAAATTAGCTGCTTAATTGCCTGCCTAATTGCCTGCATAATTGCGTGCCTTATCAACTGCCTAATTGCCTGCCTAATTAACTGCTTAATTGCCTGCCTTATTGCCTGCCTAATGAAATGCCTAATTGCCTGCCTATTTGCCTGCCTAATTGCCTGCCTAATTGCCTGCCTAATTGCCTGCCATATTGCCTGCCTAATTAACTGCCTAATTGCCTGCCTAATAAACTGCCTAATTGCCTGCCTAATTAACTGCCTAATTGCCTGCTTAATTGCCTGCCTAATTGCCTGCCTAATTAAATGCCTAATTGCCTGCCTAATTAACTGCCTAATTGCCTGCCTAATTGCCTGCTTAATTAATTGCCTAATTGCCTGCCTATTTAACTGCCTTATTGCCTGCCTAATTAAATGCCTAATTAACTGTCTAATTAACTGCCTAATTGCCTGCCAAATTAAATGCCTAATTGCCTGCCTAATTAACTGCCTAATTACCTGCCAAATTAGCTGCTTAATTGCCTGCCTAATTAAATGCCTAATTGACTGCCTAATTAACACCCTAATTGCCTGCCTATTTAAATATCTAATTGCCTTCTTAATTAAATGCCTAATTGACTGCCTAATTAATTGCCTAATTAACTGCCTAATTACCAACCAAATTAGCTGCTTAATTGCTAGCCTAATTGCATGCATAATTGCGTGCCTAATCAACTGCCTAATTGCCTGCCTCATTAACTGCCTAATTGCCTGCCTAATTGCCTGCCTAATACCCTGCCTATTTGCCTTCTTAATTAATTGCCTAATTGCTTGCCTTATTGCTTGCTTAACTAACTGCCTTATTGAATGCCTAATTGCCTGCATAATTTCCTGCTGAATTAATTGCCTGATTGCCAGCTTAATAAATTGCAAAATTGCCAGCCTAATGGCCTGCTTAATTAATTGCCTAATTGCCTGCCTAATTGCCTGCCTATAACTGCCTAATTGCCTGCCTAATTAACTGCCTAATTGCCTGCCTATTTGCCTGCATAATTAAATGCCCAATTGCCTGCATAATTTCCTGCTTAATTAATTGCGTAAATGCCTGCTCAATTGCCTGCCTAATTAACTGCCTAATTGCCTGCCTAATTGCCTGCCTAACTGCCTGCTTAATTAATTGCCTAATTGCCTGCCTAATTAACTGCCTAATTGCCTCCCTAATTAACTGCCTAATTGCCTGCCTTATTGCCAGCCTAATTAAATGCCTAATTGCCTGCATAATTGCATGCCTAATCAACTGCCTAATTTCCTGCCTAATTAACTGCATAATTGCCTGCCTAGTTGCCTGCCTCATTGCCTGCCTATTTGCCTGCCTAATTAAATGCCTAATTGCCTGCCTAATTAACTGCCTAATAACCTGCCTAATTAACTGCCTAATTGCCTGCCTAATTAAATGCCTAATTGCCTGCCTAATTAATTGCCTAATAAACTGCCTAATTACCTGCCAAATTAGCTGCTTAATTGCCTGCCTAATTGCCTGCATAATTGCCTGCCTAATTAACTGCCTAATGGCCTGACTAATTGCCTGCCCAATTGCCTGCTTAATTAATTGCCTAATTGCCTGCCAATTTGCCTGCCTAATTAAATGCCTAATTGCCTGTCTAATTAACTGCCTAATTAACTTTCTAATTACCTGCCAAATTAGCTGCTTAATTGCCTGCCTAATTGCCTGCATAATTGCCTGCCTAATTAAATGCTTAATGCCTGCCTAATTGCCTGCCTATTTGCCTGCCTAATTAACTGCCTTATTGTTGCTTAATTAATTTCCCAATTAACTGCCTAATTGCCTGCCTAATTAAATGCCTAATTGTATGCCTAATTGCATGCATAATTGCATGCCTAATAACTGCCTAATTGCCTGCCTTATTAACTGCCTAATTGCCTGCCTAAGTAACTGCCTAATTGCCTGCCTAATAAACTGCCTAATTCATTGCTTAATTAACTTCTTAATTAAATGCCTAATTGACTGCCTAATTAACACCCTTATTGCCTGCCTATTTAAATGCCTAATTGCCTGCCTATTTAAATGCCTAATTGCCTGCCTAATTACCTGCCAAATTAGCTGCTTAAAAACCTGCCTAATTGCCTGCATAATTGCGTGCCTAATCAACTGCCTAATTGCCTGCTTAATTAATTGCATAATTTCCTGCCTAATTGCCTGCCTAATTGGCTGTTTAATTAATTGCCTTATTACCTGCCTAATTGCCTGCTTAATTATTTGCCTAATTATATGCTTAATGGCCTGCATAATTAACTGTCTAATTGCCTGCCTAATTGCCTGCCTAATTAAATGCCTAATTGCCTGCCTATTTGCCTGCCTAATTAACTGCCTAATTGCCTGCCTAATTGCCTGCCTAATAAACTGCCTAATTGCCTGCCTAATTATCTCCCTAATTGCCTGCCTAATTATCTGCCTAATTGCCTGCCTAATTGCTTGCCTAATTGCTTGATTAATTAACTGCCTCATTGACTGCCTAATTGCCTAATTAATTGCTTGCCTAATTGCGTGCCTAATTAATTGCCTAATTGCCTGCCTAGTTGTCTGCCTCATTGCCTGCCTATTTGCCTGCCTAATTAAATGCCTAATTGCCTGCCTAATTAACTGCCTAATAACCTGCCTAATTAACTGCCTAATTGCCTGCCTAATTAAATGCCTAATTGCCTGCCTAATTAATTGCCTAATAAACTGCCTAATTACCTGCCAAATTAGCTGCTTAATTGCCTGCCTAATTGCCTGCATAATTGCCTGCCTAATTAACTGCCTAATGGCCTGACTAATTGCCTGCCCAATTGCCTGCTTAATTAATTGCCTAATTGCCTGCCAATTTGCCTGCCTAAATAAATGCCTAATTGACTGCCTAATTAACACCCGAATTTCCTGCATATTTAATTGCCTAATTGCCTGCTTAATTAAATGCCTAATTGTCTGCCTAATTGCCTGCCTAATTAACTGCCTAATGGCCTGACTAATTGCCTGCCCAATTGCCTGCTTAATTAACTGCCTAATTGCCTGCCTAATTGCCTGCCTAATTAAATGCCTAATTGTATGCCTAATTGCATGCATAATTGCATGCCTAATAACTGCCTAATTGCCTGCCTTATTAACTGCCTAATTGCCTGCCTAATTGCCTGCCTAATTGCCTGCCTAATAAACTGCCTAATTCATTGCTTAATTAACTTCTTAATTAAATGCCTAATTGACTGCATAATTAACACCCTTATTGCCTGCCTATTTAAATGCCTAATTGCCTGCCTATTTAAATGCCTAATTGCCTGCCTAATTACCTGCCAAATTAGCTGCTTAAGTACCTGCCTAATTGCCTGCATAATTGCGTGCCTAATCAACTGCCTAATTGCCTGCTTAATTAATTGCATAATTAACTGCCTAATTACCTGCCAAATTAGCTGCTTAATTGCCTGCCTAATTGCCTGCATAATTGCGTGCCTTATCAACTGCCTAATTGCCTGCCTAATTAACTGCTTAATTGCCTGCCTTATTGCCTGCCTAATGAAATGCCTAATTGCCTGCCTATTTGCCTGCCTAATTGCCTGCCTAATTGCCTGCCTAATTGCCTGCCATATTGCCTGCCTAATTAACTGCCTAATTGCCTGCCTAATAAACTGCCTAATTGCCTGCCTAATTAACTGCCTAATTGCCTGCTT
This sequence comes from Bacillus rossius redtenbacheri, assembly GCF_032445375.1. NCBI lineage: Eukaryota > Metazoa > Arthropoda > Insecta > Phasmatodea > Bacillidae > Bacillus > Bacillus rossius. Next base: position 52,333 of record NW_026962298.1, read on the forward strand.
AATTGCCTGCCTAATTGCCTGCCTAATTAAATGCCTAATTGCCTGCCTAATTAACTGCCTAATTGCCTGCCTAATTGCCTGCTTAATTAATTGCCTAATTGCCTGCCTATTTAACTGCCTTATTGCCTGCCTAATTAAATGCCTAATTAACTGTCTAATTAACTGCCTAATTGCCTGCCAAATTAAATGCCTAATTGCCTGCCTAATTAACTGCCTAATTACCTGCCAAATTAGCTGCTTAATTGCCTGCCTAATTAAATGCCTAATTGACTGCCTAATTAACACCCTAATTGCCTGCCTATTTAAATATCTAATTGCCTTCTTAATTAAATGCCTAATTGACTGCCTAATTAATTGCCTAATTAACTGCCTAATTACCAACCAAATTAGCTGCTTAATTGCTAGCCTAATTGCATGCATAATTGCGTGCCTAATCAACTGCCTAATTGCCTGCCTCATTAACTGCCTAATTGCCTGCCTAATTGCCTGCATAATTAAATGCCCAATTGCCTGCATAATTTCCTGCTTAATTAATTGCGTAAATGCCTGCTCAATTGCCTGCCTAATTAACTGCCTAATTGCCTGCCTAATTGCCTGCCTAACTGCCTGCTTAATTAATTGCCTAATTGCCTGCCTAATTAACTGCCTAATTGCCTCCCTAATTAACTGCCTAATTGCCTGCCTTATTGCCAGCCTAATTAAATGCCTAATTGCCTGCATAATTGCATGCCTAATCAACTGCCTAATTTCCTGCCTAATTAACTGCATAATTGCCTGCCTAGTTGCCTGCCTCATTGCCTGCCTATTTGCCTGCCTAATTAAATGCCTAATTGCCTGCCTAATTAACTGCCTAATAACCTGCCTAATTAACTGCCTAATTGCCTGCCTAATTAAATGCCTAATTGCCTGCCTAATTAATTGCCTAATAAACTGCCTAATTACCTGCCAAATTAGCTGCTTAATTGCCTGCCTAATTGCCTGCATAATTGCCTGCCTAATTAACTGCCTAATGGCCTGACTAATTGCCTGCCCAATTGCCTGCTTAATTAATTGCCTAATTGCCTGCCAATTTGCCTGCCTAATTAAATGCCTAATTGCCTGTCTAATTAACTGCCTAATTAACTTTCTAATTACCTGCCAAATTAGCTGCTTAATTGCCTGCCTAATTGCCTGCATAATTGCCTGCCTAATTAAATGCTTAATGCCTGCCTAATTGCCTGCCTAATTAACTGCCTTATTGTTGCTTAATTAATTTCCCAATTAACTGCCTAATTGCCTGCCTAATTAAATGCCTAATTGTATGCCTAATTGCATGCATAATTGCATGCCTAATAACTGCCTAATTGCCTGCCTTATTAACTGCCTAATTGCCTGCCTAAGTAACTGCCTAATTGCCTGCCTAATAAACTGCCTAATTCATTGCTTAATTAACTTCTTAATTAAATGCCTAATTGACTGCCTAATTAACACCCTTATTGCCTGCCTATTTAAATGCCTAATTGCCTGCCTATTTAAATGCCTAATTGCCTGCCTAATTACCTGCCAAATTAGCTGCTTAAAAACCTGCCTAATTGCCTGCATAATTGCGTGCCTAATCAACTGCCTAATTGCCTGCTTAATTAATTGCATAATTTCCTGCCTAATTGCCTGCCTAATTGGCTGTTTAATTAATTGCCTTATTACCTGCCTAATTGCCTGCTTAATTATTTGCCTAATTATATGCTTAATGGCCTGCATAATTAACTGTCTAATTGCCTGCCTAATTGCCTGCCTAATTAAATGCCTAATTGCCTGCCTATTTGCCTGCCTAATTAACTGCCTAATTGCCTGCCTAATTGCCTGCCTAATAAACTGCCTAATTGCCTGCCTAATTATCTCCCTAATTGCCTGCCTAATTATCTGCCTAATTGCCTGCCTAATTGCTTGCCTAATTGCTTGATTAATTAACTGCCTCATTGACTGCCTAATTGCCTAATTAATTGCTTGCCTAATTGCGTGCCTAATTAATTGTCTAATTGCCTGCCTAGTTGCCTGCCTCATTGCCTGCCTATTTGCCTGCCTAATTAAATGCCTAATTGCCTGCCTAATTAACTGCCTAATAACCTGCCTAATTAACTGCCTAATTGCCTGCCTAATTAAATGCCTAATTGCCTGCCTAATTAATTGCCTAATAAACTGCCTAATTACCTGCCAAATTAGCTGCTTAATTGCCTGCCTAATTGCCTGCATAATTGCCTGCCTAATTAACTGCCTAATGGCCTGACTAATTGCCTGCCCAATTGCCTGCTTAATTAATTGCCTAATTGCCTGCCAATTTGCCTGCCTAAATAAATGCCTAATTGACTGCCTAATTAACACCCGAATTTCCTGCATATTTAATTGCCTAATTGCCTGCTTAATTAAATGCCTAATTGTCTGCCTAATTGCCTGCCTAATTGCCTGCCATATTGCCTTCCTAATTAACTGCCTAATTGCCTGCCTAATAAACTGCCTAATTGCCTGCCTAATAAACTGCCTATTTGCCTGCCTAATTAACTGCCTTATTGCCTGCTTAATTGCCAGCCTAATTGCCTGCCTAATTAAATGCCTAATTGCCTGCCTAATTAACTGCCTAATTGCCTGCCTAATTAACTGCCTAATTGCCTGCCTAATAAAATGCCTAATTGCCTGCCTAATTAATTGCCTAATAAACTGCCTAATTACCTGCCAAATTAGCTGCTTAATTGCCTGCCTAATTGCCTGCATAATTGCCTGCCTAATTAACTGCCTAATGGCCTGACTAATTGCCTGTTCAATTGCCTGCTTAATTAATTGCCTAATTGCCTGCCTATTTGCCTGCCTAAATAAATGCCTAATTGACTGCCTAATTGCCTGCCATATTGCCTGCCTAATTAACTGCCTAATTGCCTGCCTAATAAACTGCCTATTTGCCTGCCTAATTAACTGCCTTATTGCTTGCCTAATTGCTTGCTTAACTAACTGAGTTATTGCCTGCCTAATTGCCTGCATAATTTCCTACTTAACTATTGCCTAATTGCCTATCTAATTAAATGGCTAATTGCCTGCCTAATTAACTGCCTAATTACCTGCCTAATTGCCTGCATAATTACCTGCTTAATTAATTGCCTAATTGCCTGCCTAATTGCCTGCCTAATTAACTGCCTAATTGCCTGCCTAAGTAACTGCCTAATTGCCTGCCTAATTGCCTGCCTAATAAACTGCCTAATTCATTGCTTAATTAACTGCTTAATTAAATGCCTAATTGACTGCCTAATTAACACCCTAATTGCCTGCCTATTTAAATACCTAATTGCCTGCCTATTTAAATGCCTAATTGCTTGCCTTATTACCTGCCAAATTAGATGCTTAAGTGCCTGCTTAATTGCCTGCATAATTGCGTGCCTAATCAACTGCCTAAATGCCTGCCTAATTAACTGCCTAATTGCCTGCCTAATTGCCTGCTTAATTAATTGCCTAATTGCCTGCCTAATTGCTTGCATAATAAATGCCTATTTGACTGCCTAATTAACACCCTAATTGCCTGCCTATTTAAATGCCTAATTGCCTGCTTAATTAATTGCCTAATTAAATGCCTAATTGCCTGCCTAATTGCCTGCCTAATTGCCTGCCTAATTCACTGCCTAATTGCCTGCCTAATTGCCTGCCTTATTAAATGCCTGCCTAATTGCCTGCTTAATTAATTGCATAATTTCCTGCCTAATTGCCTGCCTAATTGCCTGCTTAATTATTTGCCTTATTACCTGCCTAATTGCCTGCTTAATTATTTGCTATATTATATGCTAATGGCCTGCCTAATTAATTGTCTAATTGCCTGCCTAATTGCCTGCCTAATTAAATGCCTAATTGCCTGCCTATTTGCCTGCCTAATTAACTGCCTAATTGCCTGCCTAATTATCTGCCTAATTGCCTGCCTAATTGCTTGCTTAATTAACTGCCTCATTGACTGCCTAATTGCCTAATTAATTGCTTGCCTAATTGCGTGCCTAATTAAATGCCTAATTGCCTGCCTAATTGCTTGCCTAATTAACTGCCTAATTGTCTGCCTAATTATCTGCCTAATGGCCTGCCTAATTACCTTCCTAATTGCCTGCCTAATTAAATGCCTAATTAAATGCCTAATTGCCTGCCTAATGAACAGCTTAATTGCCTGCCTAATTGCCTGCCTAATTAAATGCTTAATGCCTGCCTAATTGCTTGCCTATTTGCCTGCCTAATTAACTGCCTTATTGTTGCTTAATTAATTTCCTAATTAACTGCCTAATTGCCTGCCTAATTGCCTGCCTAATTAAATGCCTAATTGTATGCCTAATTGCATGCATAATTGCATGCCTAATAACTGCCTAATTGCCTGCCTTATTAACTGCCTAATTGCCTGCCTAAGTAACTGCCTAATTGCCTACCTAATTGCCTGCCTAATAAACTGCCTAATTCATTGCTTATTAACTTCTTAATTAAATGCCTAATTGACTGCCTAATTAACACCCTAATTGCCTGCCTATTTAAATGCCTAATTGCCTGCCTATTTAAATGCCTAATTGCCTGCCTAATTACCTGCCAAATTAGCTGCTTAAGTACCTGCCTAATTGCCTGCATAATTACGTGCCTCATCAACTGCCTAATTGCCTGCTTAATTAATTGCATAATTTTCTGCCTAATTGCCTGCCTAATTGCCTGCTTAATTAATTGCCTTATTACCTGCCTAATTGCCTGCTTAATTATTTGCCTAATTATATGCTTAATGGCCTGCATAATTAACTTTCTAATTGCCAGCCTAATTGCCTGCCTAATTAAATGCCTAATTGGCTGCCTATTTGCCTGCCTAATTAACTGCCTAATTGCCTGCCTAATAAACTGCCTAATTGCCTGCCTAATTATCTGCCTAATTGCCTGCCTAATTATCTGCCTAATTGCCTGCCTAATTGCTTGCCTAATTGCTTGCTTAATTAACTGCCTCATTGACTGCTTATTGCCTAATTAATTGCTTGCCTAATTGCGTGCCTAATTAAATGCCTAATTGCCTGCCTAATTGCTTGCCTAATTAACTGCTTATTGTCTGCCTAATTATCTGCCTAATGGCCTGCCTAATAAACTTCCGAATTGCCTGCCTAATTAAATGCCTAATTAAATGCCTAATTGCCTGCCTAATGACCTGCCTAATTGCCTGCCTAATTGCCTGCCTAATTGCCTGCCTAATTGCCTGCCTAATTGCCTGGATAATTGCCTGCCTAATTGCCTGCCTAATTAACTGCCTAATTGCCTGCCTAATTATCTGCCTAATTGCCTGCCTAATTGCTTGCCTAATTGCTTGCTTTATTAACTGCCTCATTGCCTGCCTAATTGCCTAATTTATTGCTTGCCTAATTGTCTGCCTAATTAACTGCCTAATTGCCTGCCTAATTGCTTGCCTAATTAACTGCCTAATTGCCTGCCTAATTAAATGCTTAATTGCCTGAAAATTTGCCTGCCTAATTGCCTGTATAATTGCCTGCCTAATTGCTTGCCTAATTGCCTGCCTAATTAACTGCCTAATTGCCTGCCTAATTAACTGCCTAATTGTTTGCCTAATTAACTGCCTAATTGCCTGCTTAATTGCCTGCCTAATTGCCTGCCTAAATAAATGCCTAATTTCCTGCCTTATTAACTGCCTAATTACCTGCCTAATTGCCTGCCTAATTGCCTGCTTAATTTATTGCCTTATTGCCTGCCTAATTGCCTTCCTAATTAACTGCCTAATTGCCTGCCTAAGTAACTGCCTAATTGCCTGCCTAATTGCCTGCCTAATTAACTGCTTAATTCATTGCTTAATTAACTGCCTAATTAAATGCCTAATTGACTGCCTAATTAATACCCTAATTGCCTGCCTATTTAAATGCCTAACTGCCTGCTTAATTAAATGCCTAATTGACTGCCTAATTAATTGCCTAATTAACTGCCTAATTACCTGCCAAATTACCTGCTTAATTGCCTGCCTAATTGCCTGCATAATTGCGTGCCTTATCAACTGCCTAATTGCCTGCCTAATTAACTGCTTAATTGCCTGCCTTATTGCCTGCCTAATGAAATGCCTAATTGCCTGCCTATTTGCCTGCCTAATTGCCTGCCTAATTGCCTGCCTAATTGCCTGCCATATTGCCTGCCTAATTAACTGCCTAATTGCCTACCTAATAAACTGCCTAATTGCCTGCCTAATTAACTGCCTAATTGCCTGCTTAATTGCCTGCCTAATTGCCTGCCTAATTAAATGCCTAATTGCCTGCCTAATTAACTGCCTAATTGCCTGCCTAATTGCCTGCTTAATTAATTGCCTAATTGCCTGCCTATTTAACTGCCTTATTGCCTGCCTAATTAAATGCCTTAATAACTGTCTAATTAACTGCCTAATTGCCTGCCAAATTAAATGCCTAATTGCCTGCCTAATTAACTGCCTAATTACCTGCCAAATTAGCTGCTTAATTGCTAGCCTAATTGCATGCATAATTGCGTGCCTAATAAAACTGCCTAATTGCCTGCCTCATTAACTGCCTAATTGCCTGCCTAATTTCCTGCCTAATTGCCTGCCTATTTGCCTTCTTAATTAATTGCCTAATTGCCTGCCTAATTGCTTGAATAATTAAATGCCTATTTGACTGTCTAATTAACACCCTAATTGCCTACCTATTTAAATGCCTAATTGCCTGCTTAATTAAATGCCTTATTAAATGCCTAATTGCCTGTCTATTTGCCTGCCTAATTGCCTGCCTAATTAACTGCCTAATTGCCTGCCTTTTTGACTGCCTAATTGCCTCCCAAATTAACTGCCTTATTGCCTGCCTAATTAACTGCCTAATTGCCTGCCTAATTGCCTGCCTAATTGCTTGCCTTATTGCTTGCTTAACTAACTGCCTTATTGAATGCCTAATTGCCTGCATAATTTCCTGCTTAATTAATTGCCTGATTGCCAGCTTAATTAATTGCAAAATTGCCAGCCTAATTGCCTGCTTAATTAATTGCCTAATTGCCTGCTTAATTGCCTGCCTATAACTGCCTAATTGCCTGCCTAATTAATTGCCTAATTAACTGCCTAATAACCTGCCAAATTAGCTGCTTAATTGCTAGCCTAATTGCATGCATAATTGCGTGCCTAATCAACTGCCTAATTGCCTGCCTTATTAACTGCCTTATTGCCTGCCTAAATGCCTGCCTAATTAACTGCCTAAATGCCTGCCTAAGTAACTGCCTAATTGCCTGCCTAATTGCCTGCTTAATTAATTGCCTAATTGCCTGCCTAATTGCCTGCCTATAACTGCCTAATTGCCTGCCTAATTAACTGCCTAATTGCCTGCCTATTTGCCTGCATAATTAAATGCCCAATTGCCTGCATAATTTCCTGCTTAATTAATTGCGTAAATGCCTGCTCAATTGCCTGACTAATTAACTGCCTAATTGCCTGCCTAATTGCCTGCCTAACTGCCTGCTTAATTAATTGCCTAATTGCCTGCCTAATTAACTGCCTAATTGCCTCCCTAATTAACTGCCTAATTGCCTGCCTTATTGCCAGCCTAATTAAATGCCTAATTGCCTGCATAATTGCATGCCTAATCAACTGCCTAATTTCCTGCCTAATTAACTGCATAATTGCCTGCCTAGTTGCCTGCCTCATTGCCTGCCTATTTGCCTGCCTAATTAAATGCCTAATTGCCTGCCTAATTAACTGCCTAATAACCTGCCTAATTAACTGCCTAATTGCCTGCCTAATTAAATGCCTAATTGCCTGCCTAATTAATTGCCTAATAAACTGCCTAATTACCTGCCAAATTAGCTGCTTAATTGCCTGCCTAATTGCCTGCATAATTGCCTGCCTAATTAACTGCCTAATGGCCTGACTAATTGCCTGCCCAATTGCCTGCTTAATTAATTGCCTAATTGCCTGCCAATTTGCCTGCCTAATTAAATGCCTAATTGCCTGTCTAATTAACTGCCTAATTAACTTTCTAATTACCTGCCAAATTAGCTGCTTAATTGCCTGCCTAATTGCCTGCATAATTGCCTGCCTAATTAAATGCTTAATGCCTGCCTAATTGCCTGCCTATTTGCCTGCCTAATTAACTGCCTTATTGTTGCTTAATTAATTTCCCAATTAACTGCCTAATTGCCTGCCTAATTAAATGCCTAATTGTATGCCTAATTGCATGCATAATTGCATGCCTAATAACTGCCTAATTGCCTGCCTTATTAACTGCCTAATTGCCTGCCTAAGTAACTGCCTAATTGCCTGCCTAATAAACTGCCTAATTCATTGCTTAATTAACTTCTTAATTAAATGCCTAATTGACTGCCTAATTAACACCCTAATTGCCTACCTATTTAAATGCCTAATTGCCTGCTTAATTAAATGCCTTATTAAATGCCTAATTGCCTGTTCAATTGCCTGCTTAATTAATTGCCTAATTGCCTGCCTATTTGCCTGCCTAAATAAATGCCTAATTGACTGCCTAATTGCCTGCCATATTGCCTGCCTAATTAACTGCCTAATTGCCTGCCTAATAAACTGCCTATTTGCCTGCCTAATTAACTGCCTAATTGCCTGCCTAATTGCCTGCCTAATTGTCTGCAATATTGCCTGCCTAATTAACTGCCTAATTGCCTACCTAATTAACTGCCTTATTGCTTGCCTAATTGCTTGCTTAACTAACTGAGTTATTGCCTGCCTAATTGCCTGCATAATTTCCTGCTTAATTATTGCCTAATTGCCTGTCTAATTAAATGGCTAATTGCCTGCCTAATTAACTGCCTAATTACCTGCCTAATTGCCTGCATAATTACCTGCTTAATTAATTGCCTAATTGCCTGCCTAATAAACTGCCTAATTGCCTGCCTAAGTAACTGCCTAATTGCCTGCCTAATAAACTGCCTAATTCATTGCTTAATTAACTGCTTAATTAAATGCCTAATTGACTGCCTAATTAACACCCTAATTGCCTGCCTATTTAAATACCTAATTGCCTGCCTATTTAAATGCCTAATTGCTTGCCTAATTACCTGCCAAACTAGCTGCTTAAGTGCCTGCTTAATTGCCTGCATAATTGCGTGCCTAATCAACTGCCTAAATGCCTGCCTAATTAACTGCCTAATTAACTGCCTAATTGCCTGCCTAATTGCCTGCTTAATTAATTGCCTAATTGCCTGCCTAATTGCTTGCATAATAAATGCCTATTTGACTGCCTAATTAACACCCTAATTGCCTACCTATTTAAATGCCTAATTGCCTGCTTAATTAATTGCCTAATTCACTGCCTAATTGCCTGCCTAATTGCCTGCCTAATTGCCTGCCTAATTCACTGCCTAATTGCCTGCCTAATTGCCTGCCTTATTAAATGCCTGCCTAATTGCCTGCTTAATTAATTGCATAATTTCCTGCCTAATTGCCTGCCTAATTGCCTGCTTAATTATTTGCCTTATTACCTGCCTAATTGCCTGCTTAATTATTTGCCATATTATATGCTTAATGGCCTGCCTAATTAACTGTCTAATTGCCTGCCTAATTGCCTGCCTAATTAAATGCCTAATTGCCTGCCTATTTGCCTGCCTAATTAACTGCCTAATTGCCTGCCTAATTGCCTGCCTAATAAACTTTCTAATTGCCTGCCTTATTATCTGCCTAATTGCCTGCCTAATTGCCTGCCTAATTGCTTGCTTAATTAACTGCCTCATTGACTGCCTAATTGCCTAATTAATTGCTTGCCTAATTGCGTGCCTAATTAAATGCCTAATTGCTTACCTAATTAACTGCCTAATTGCCTGCCTAATTATCTGCCTAATGGCCTGCCTAATTAACTTCCTAATTGCCTGCCTAATTAAATGCCTAATTAAATGCCTAATTGCCTGCCTAATGAACTGCTTAATTGCCTGCCTAATTGCCTGCCTAATTAAATGCTTAATGCCTGCCTAATTGCCTGCCTATTTGCCTGCCTAATTAACTGCCTTATTGTTGCTTAATTAATTTCCTAATTAACTGCCTAATTGCCTGCCTAATTGCCTGCCTAATTAAATGCCTAATTGTATGCCTAATTGCATGCATAATTGCATGCCTAATAACTGCCTAATTGCCTGCCTTATTAACTGCCTAATTGCCTGCCTAAGTAACTGCCTAATTGCCTGCCTAATTGCCTGCCTAATTGCCTGCCTAATAAACTGCCTAATTCATTGCTTAATTAACTTCTTAATTAAATGCCTAATTGACTGCCTAATTAACACCCTTATTGCCTGCCTATTTAAATGCCTAATTGCCTGCCTATTTAAATGCCTAATTGCCTGCCTAATTACCTGCCAAATTAGCTGCTTAAGTACCTGCCTAATTGCCTGCATAATTGCGTTCCTAATCAACTGCCTAATTGCCTGCTTAATTAATTGCATAATTAACTGCCTAATTACCTGCCAAATTAGCTGCTTAATTGCCTGCCTAATTGCCTGCATAATTGCGTGCCTTATCAACTGCCTAATTGCCTGCCTAATTAACTGCTTAATTGCCTGCCTTATTGCCTGCCTAATGAAATGCCTAATCGCCTGCCTATTTGCCTGCCTAATTGCCTGCCTAATTGCCTGCCTAATTGCCTGCCTAATTGCCTGCCATATTGCCTGCCTTATTAACTGCCTAATTGCCTGCCTAATAAACTGCCTAATTGCCTGCCTAATTAACTGCCTAATTGCCTGCTTAATTGCCTGCCTAATTGCCTGCCTAATTAAATGCCTAATTGCCTGCCTAATTAACTGCCTAATTGCCTGCCTAATTGCCTGCTTAATTAATTGCCTGCCTATTTAACTGCCTTATTGCCTGCCTAATTAAATGCCTAATTAACTGTCTAATTAACTGCCTAATTGCCTGCCAAATTAAATGCCTAATTGCCTGCCTAATTAACTGCCTAATTACCTGCCAAATTAGCTGCTTAATTGCCTGCCTAATTAAATGCCTAATTGACTGCCTAATTAACACCCTAATTGCCTGCCTATTTAAATATCTAATTGCCTTCTTAATTAAATGCCTAATTGACTGCCTAATTAATTGCCTAATTAACTGCCTAATTACCAGCCAAATTAGCTGCTTAATTGCTAGCCTAATTGCATGCATAATTGCGTGCCTAATCAACTGCCTAATTGCCTGCCTCATTAACTGCCAAATTGCCTGCCTAATTGCCTGCCTAATACCGTGCCTATTTGCCTTCTTAATTAATTGCCTAATTGCTTGCCTTATTGCTTGCTTAACTAACTGCCTTATTGAATGCCTAATTGCCTGCATAATTTCCTGCTGAATTAATTGCCTGATTGCCAGCTTAATAAATTGCAAAATTGCCAGCCTAATGGCCTGCTTAATTAATTGCCTAATTGCCTGCCTAATTGCCTGCCTATAACTGCCTAATTGCCTGCCTAATTAACTGCCTAATTGCCTGCCTATTTGCCTGCATAATTAAATGCCCAATTGCCTGCATAATTTCCTGCTTAATTAATTGCGTAAATGCCTGCTCAATTGCCTGCCTAATTAACTGCCTAATTGCCTGCCTAATTACCTGCCTAATTGCCTGCTTAATTTATTGCCTAATTGCCTGCCTAATTAACTGCCTAATTGCCTCCCTAATTAACTGCCTAATTGCCTGCCTTATTGCCAGCCTAATTAAATGCCTAATTGCCTGCATAATTGCGTGCCTAATCAACTGCCTAATTTCCTGCCTAATTAACTGCCTAATTGCCTGCCTAGTTGCCTGCCTCATTGCCTGCCTATTTGCCTGCCTAATTAAATGCCTAATTGCCTGCCTAATTAACTGCCTAATAACCTGCCTAATTAACTGCCTAATTGCCTGCCTAATTAAATGCCTAATTGCCTGCCTAATTAATTGCCTAATAAACTGCCTAATTACCTGCCAAATTAGCTGCTTAATTGCCTGCCTATTTGCCTGCATAATTGCCTGCCTAATTAACTGCCTAATGGCCTGACTAATTGCCTGCCCAATTGCCTGCTTAATTAATTGCCTAATTGCCTGCCAATTTGCCTGCCTAAATAAATGCCTAATTGACTGCCTAATTAACACCCGAATTTCCTGCATATTTAATTGCCTAATTGCCTGCTTAATTAAATGCCTAATTGTCTGCCTAATTGCCTGCCTAATTGCCTGCCATATTGCCTTCCTAATTAACTGCCTAATTGCCTGCCTAATAAACTGCCTAATTGCCTGCCTAATAAACTGCCTATTTGCCTGCCTAATTAACTGCCTTATTGCCTGCTTAATTGCCAGCCTAATTGCCTGCCTAATTAAATGCCTAATTGCCTGCCTAATTAACTGCCTAATTGCCTGCCTAATTAACTGCCTAATTGCCTGCCTAATAAAATGCCTAATTGCCTGCCTAATTAATTGCCTAATAAACTGCCTAATTACCTGCCAAATTAGCTGCTTAATTGCCTGCCTAATTGCCTGCATAATTGCCTGCCTAATTAACTGCCTAATGGCCTGACTAATTGCCTGTTCAATTGCCTGCTTAATTAATTGCCTAATTGCCTGCCTATTTGCCTGCCTAAATAAATGCCTAATTGACTGCCTAATTGCCTGCCATATTGCCTGCCTAATTAACTGCCTAATTGCCTGCCTAATAAACTGCCTATTTGCCTGCCTAATTAACTGCCTTATTGCTTGCCTAATTGCTTGCTTAACTAACTGAGTTATTGCCTGCCTAATTGCCTGCATAATTTCCTACTTAACTATTGCCTAATTGCCTGTCTAATTAAATGGCTAATTGCCTGCCTAATTAACTGCCTAATTACCTGCCTAATTGCCTGCATAATTACCTGCTTAATTAATTGCCTAATTGCCTGCCTAATTGCCTGCCTAATTAACTGCCTAATTGCCTGCCTAAGTAACTGCCTAATTGCCTGCCTAATTGCCTGCCTAATAAACTGCCTAATTCATTGCTTAATTAACTGCTTAATTAAATGCCTAATTGACTGCCTAATTAACACCCTAATTGCCTGCCTATTTAAATACCTAATTGCCTGCCTATTTAAATGCCTAATTGCTTGCCTTATTACCTGCCAAATTAGATGCTTAAGTGCCTGCTTAATTGCCTGCATAATTGCGTGCCTAATCAACTGCCTAAATGCCTGCCTAATTAACTGCCTAATTGCCTGCTTAATTAATTGCCTAATTGCCTGCCTAATTGCTTGCATAATAAATGCCTATTTGACTGCCTAATTAACACCCTAATTGCCTGCCTATTTAAATGCCTAATTGCCTGCTTAATTAATTGCCTAATTAAATGCCTAATTGCCTGCCTAATTGCCTGCCTAATTGCCTTCCTAATTCACTGCCTAATTGCCTGCCTAATTGCCTGCCTTATTAAATGCCTGCCTAATTGCCTGCTTAATTAATTGCATAATTCCCTGCCTAATTGCCTGCCTAATTGCCTGCTTAATTATTTGCCTTATTACCTGCCTAATTGCCTGCTTAATTATTTGCCATATTATATGCTAATGGCCTGCCTAATTAATTGTCTAATTGCCTGCCTAATTGCCTGCCTAATTAAATGCCTAATTGCCTGCCTATTTGCCTGCCTAATTAACTGCCTAATTGCCTGCCTAATTGCCTGCCTAATAAACTGCCTAATTGCCTGCCTTATTATCTGCCTAATTGCCTGCCTAATTGCCTGCCTAATTGCTTGCTTAATTAACTGCCTCATTGACTGCCTAATTGCCTAATTAATTGCTTGCCTAATTGCGTGCCTAATTAAATGCCTAATTGCCTGCCTAATTGCTTGCCTAATTAACTGCCTAATTGCCTGCCTAATTATCTGCCTAATGGCCTGCCTAATTACCTTCCTAATTGCCTGCCTAATTAAATGCCTAATTAAATGCCTAATTGCCTGCCTAATGAACTGCTTAATTGCCTGCCTAATTGCCTGCCTAATTAAATGCTTAATGCCTGCCTAATTGCCTGCCTATTTGCCTGCCTAATTAACTGCCTTATTGTTGCTTAATTAATTTCCTAATTAACTGCCTAATTGCCTGCCTAATTGCCTGCCTAATTAAATGCCTAATTGTATGCCTAATTGCATGCATAATTGCATGCCTAATAACTGCCTAATTGCCTGCCTTATTAACTGCCTAATTGCCTGCCTAAGTAACTGCCTAATTGCCTGCCTAATTGCCTGCCTAATAAACTGCCTAATTCATTGCTTATTAACTTCTTAATTAAATGCCTAATTGACTGCCTAATTAACACCCTAATTGCCTGCCTATTTAAATGCCTAATTGCCTGCCTATTTAAATGCCTAATTGCCTGCCTAATTACCTGCCAAATTAGCTGCTTAAGTACCTGCCTAATTGCCTGCATAATTGCGTGCCTAATCAACTGCCTAATTGCCTGCTTAATTAATTGCATAATTTTCTGCCTAATTGCCTGCCTAATTGCCTGCTTAATTAATTGCCTTATTACCTGCCTAATTGCCTGCTTAATTATTTGCCTAATTATATGCTTAATGGCCTGCATAATTAACTTTCTAATTGCCAGCCTAATTGCCTGCCTAATTAAATGCCTAATTGGCTGCCTATTTGCCTGCCTAATTAACTGCCTAATTGCCTGCCTAATAAACTGCCTAATTGCCTGCCTAATTATCTGCCTAATTGCCTGCCTAATTATCTGCCTAATTGCCTGCCTAATTGCTTGCCTAATTGCTTGCTTAATTAACTGCCTCATTGACTGCCTAATTGCCTAATTAATTGCTTGCCTAATTGCGTGCCTAATTAAATGCCTAATTGCCTGCCTAATTGCTTGCCTAATTAACTGCTTATTGTCTGCCTAATTATCTGCCTAATGGCCTGCCTAATAAACTTCCGAATTGCCTGCCTAATTAAATGCCTAATTAAATGCCTAATTGCCTGCCTAATGACCTGCCTAATTGCCTGCCTAATTGCCTGCCTAATTGCCTGCCTAATTGCCTGCCTAATTGCCTGGATAATTGCCTGCCTAATTGCCTGCCTAATTAGCTGCCTAATTGCCTGCCTAATTATCTGCCTAATTGCCTGCCTAATTGCCTAATTTATTGCTTGCCTAATTGTCTGCCTAATTAACTGCCTAATTGCCTGCCTAATTGCTTGCCTAATTAACTGCCTAATTGCCTGCCTAATTAAATGCTTAATTGCCTGAAAATTTGCCTGCCTAATTGCCTGTATAATTGCCTGCCTAATTGCTTGCCTAATTGCCTGCCTAATTAACTGCCTAATTGCCTGCCTAATTAACTGCCTAATTGTTTGCCTAATTAACTGCCTAATTGCCTGCTTAATTGCCTGCCTAATTGCCTGCCTAAATAAATGCCTTTTTTCCTGCCTTATTAACTGCCTAATTACCTGCCTAATTGCCTGCCTAATTGCCTGCTTAATTTATTGCCTTATTGCCTGCCTAATTGCCTTCCTAATTAACTGCCTAATTGCCTGCCTAAGTAACTGCCTAATTGCCTGCCTAATTGCCTGCCTAATTAACTGCTTAATTCATTGCTTAATTAACTGCCTAATTAAATGCCTAATTGACTGCCTAATTAATACCCTAATTGCCTGCCTATTTAAATGCCTAACTGCCTGCTTAATTAAATGCCTAATTGACTGCCTAATTAATTGCCTAATTAACTGCCTAATTACCTGCCAAATTAGCTGCTTAATTGCCTGCCTAATTGCCTGCATAATTGTGTGCCTTATCAACTGCCTAATTGCCTGCCTAATTAACTGCTTAATTGCCTGCCTTATTTCCTGCCTAATGAAATGCCTAATTGCCTGCCTATTTGCCTGCCTAATTGCCTGCCTAATTGCCTGCCTAATTGCCTGCCATATTGCCTGCCTAATTAACTGCCTAATTGCCTGCCTAATAAACTGCCTAATTGCCTGCCTAATTAACTGCCTAATTGCCTGCTTAATTGCCTGCCTAATTGCCTGCCTAATTGCCTGCCTAATTGCCTGCCTAATTAACTGCCTAATGGCCTGCCTAATTGCCTGCTTAATTAATTGCCTAATTGCCTGCCTATTTAACTGCCTTATTGCCTGCCTAATTAAATGCCTAATTAACTGTCTAATTAACTGCCTAATTGCCTGCCTAATTAACTGCCAAATTAGCTGCTTAATTGCCTGCCTAATTGCCTGCATAATTGCCTGCCTAATTAACTGCCTTATTGCCTGCCTAATTAAATGCCTAATTGACTGCCTAATTAACACCTTAATTGCCTGCCTATTTAAATATCTAATTGCCTTCTTAATTAAATGCCTAATTGACTGCCTAATTAATTGCCTAATTAACTGCCTAATTACCAGCCAAATTAGCTGCTTAATTGCTAGCCTAATTGCATGCATAATTGCGTGCCTAATCAACTGCCTAATTGCCTGCCTCATTAACTGCCTTATTGCCTGCCTAATTGCCTGCCTAATTGCCTGCCTATTTGACTTCTTAATTAATTGCCTAATTGCTTGCCTTATAGCTTGATTAACAAACTGCCTTATTGAATGCCTAATTGCCTGCATAATTTCCTGCTGAATTAATTGCCTGATTGCCAGCTTAATAAATTGCAAAATTGCCAGCCTAATGGCCTGCTTAATTAATTGCCTAATTGCCTGCCTAATTGCCTGCCTATAACTGCCTAATTGCCTGCCTAATTAACTGCCTAATTGCCTGCCTATTTGCCTGCATAATTAAATGCCCAATTGCCTGCATAATTTCCTGCTTAATTAATTGCGTAAATGCCTGCTCAATTACCTGCCTAATTAACTGCCTAATTGCCTGCCTAATTGCCTGCCTAATTAACTGCCTAATTGCCTGCCGTATAAACTGCCTAATCGCCTGCCTAATTAACTGCCTAATTGCCTGCTTAATTGCCTGCCTAATTGCCTGCCTAATTAAATGCCTAATTGCCTGCCTTAATAACTGCCTAATTGCCTGCCTAATTGCCTGCTTAATTAATTGCCTAATTGCCTGCCTAATTAACTGCCTAATTGCCTGCCTAATTAAATGTCTAATTGCCTGTCATAATTAACTGCCTAATTGCCTGCCTAATTAAATGCCTAATTGCCTGCCTAATTAACTGCCTAATTACCTGCCAAATTAGCTGCTTAATTGCCTGCCTAATTGCCTGCATAATTGCCTGCCTAAATAACTGCTAATTGCCTGCCTAATTAACTGCATAATTGCCTGCTTAATTTCCTGCCTAATTACCTGCCTAATTGCCTGCCTAATTAACTGCCTAATTGCCTGCTTAATTAACTGCTTAATTAAATGCCTAATTGACTGCCTAATTAACACCCTAATTGCCTGCCTATTTAAACGCCTAATTGCCTGTTAATTAAAGGCCTAATTGCCTGCCTAATTAACTGCCTAATTGCCTGCTTAATTAAATGCCTAATTGACTGACTAATTAATTGCCAAATTGCCTGCCTAATTAACTGTTAATTTCCTCCCTAATTAACTGCCTAATTGCCTGCCTAATTAAATGCCTAATTGCCTGCATAATTGCGTGCCTAATTAAATGCCTAATTGCCTGCCTAATTAACTGCCTAATTGCCTGCCTAATTGCCTGCCTAATTAAATGCCTAAATGCCTGCCTAATTGCCTGCATAATTGCATGCCTAATTAACTGCTAATTGCCTGCCTAATTAACTGCATAATTGCCTGCTTAATTTCCTGCCTAATTACCTGCCTAATTGCCTGCCTAATTAACTGCCTAATTGCCTGCTTAATTAACTGCTTAATTAAATGCCTAATTGACTGCCTAATTAACACCCTAATTGCCTGCCTATTTAAACGCCTAATTGCCTGTTAATTAAAGGCCTAATTGCCTGCCTAATTAACTGCCTAATTGCCTGCCTTATTAACTGCCTAATTGCCTGCCACTTATCTGCCTAATGGCCTGCTTAATTAACTGCCTAATTGCCATTTTTACTTGCTTGCCTGCCTAATTGTCTGCCTAATTGCTTGCCTAATTGCTTGCTTACCTAACTGCCTTATTGCCTGCCTAATTGCCTGCATAATTTCCTGCTTAATTAAATGCCTAATTGCCTGCCTAATTAACTGCCTAATTACCTGCCAAATTAGCTGCTTAATTGCCTGCCTAATTGCCTGCATAATTGCCTGCCTAAATAACTGCTTAATTGCCTGCCTAATTAAATGCCTAATTGACTGCCTAATTAACACCCTAATTGCCTGCCTATTTAAATGCTTAATTGCCTGCTTAATTAAATGCCTAATTGACTGACTAATTAATTGCCAAATTGCCTGCCTAATTAACTGTTAATTTCCTCCCTAATTAACTGCCTAATTGCCTGCCTAATTAAATGCCTAATTGCCTGCCTAATTGCCTCCCTAATTAACTGCCTAATTGCCTGCCTTATTGCCAGCCTAATTAAATGCCTAATTGCCTGCATAATTGCGTGCTTATCAACAGCCTAATTTCCTGCCTAATTAACTGCCTAATTGCCTGCCTAGTTGCCTGCCTCATTGCCTGCCTATTTGCCTGCCTAATTAAATGCCTAATTGCCTGCCTAATTAACTGCCTAATAGCCTGCCTAATTAACTGCCTAATTGCCTGCCTAACTAAATGCCTAATTGCCTGCCTAATTAATTGCCTAATAAACTGCCTAATTACCTGCCAAATTAGCTGCTTAATTGCCTGCTTAATTGCCTGCCTAATTGCCTGCCTAATTAACTGCCTAATGGCCTGACTAATTGCCTGCCCAATTGCCTGCTAATTAATTGCCTAATTGCCTGCCAATTTGCCTGCCTAAATAAATGCCTAATTGACTGCCTAATTAACACCTGAATTTCCTGCATATTTAATTGCCTAATTGCCTGCTTAATTAAATGCCTAATTGCCTGCCTAATTGCCTGCCTAATTGCCTGCCATATTGCCTTCCTAATTAACTGCCTAATTGCCTGCCTAATAAAACTGCCTAATTGCCTGCCTAATAAACTGCCTAATTGCCTGCCTAATTGCCTGGATAATTGCCTGCCTAATTGCCTGCCTAATTAACTGCCTAATTGCCTGCCTAATTATCTGCCTAATTGCCTGCCTAATTGCTTGCCTAATTGCTTGCTTTATTAACTGCCTCATTGCCTGCCTAATTGCCTAATTTATTGCTTGCCTAATTGTCTGCCTAATTAACTGCCTAATTGCCTGCCTAATTGCTTGCCTAATTAACTGCCTAATTGCCTGCCTAATTTTCTGCCTAATGGCCTGCCTAATTAACTTCCTAATTGCCTGCCTAATTAAATGCTTAATTGCCTGAAAAATTTGCCTGCCTAATTGCCTGTCTAATTGCCTGCCTAATTGCTTGCCTAATTGCCTGCCTAATTAACTGCCTAATTGCCTGCCTAATTAACTGCCTAATTGTTTGCCTAATTAACTGCCTAATTGCCTGCTTAATTGCCTGCCTAATTGCCTGCCTAAATAAATGCCTAATTTCCTGCCTTATTAACTGCCTAATTACCTGCCTAATTGCCTGCCTAATTGCCTGCTTAATTTATTGCCTAATTGCCTGCCTAATTGCCTTCCTAATTAACTGTCTAATTGCCTGCCTAAGTAACTGCCTAATTGCCTGCCTAATTGCCTGCCTAATTAACTGCTTAATTCATTGCTTAATTAACTGCCTAATTAAATGCCTAATTGACTGCCTAATTAATACCCTAATTGCCTGCCTATTTAAATGCCTAACTGCCTGATTAATTAAATGCCTAATTGACTGCCTAATTAATTGCCTAATTAACTGCCTAATTACCTGCCAAATTAGCTGCTTAATTGCCTGCCTAATTGCCTGCATAATTGCGTGCCTTATCAACTGCCTAATTGCCTGCCTAATTAACTGCTTAATTGCCTGCCTTATTGCCTGCCTAATGAAATGCCTAATTGCCTGCCTATTTGCCTGCCTAATTGCCTGCCTAATTGCCTGCCTAATTGCCTGCCATATTGCCTGCCTAATTAACTGCCTAATTGCCTGCCTAATTTACTGCCTAATTGCCTGCCTAATTAACTGCCTAATTGCCTGCGTAATTGCCTGCCTAATTGCCTGCCTAATTAAATGCCTAATTGCCTGCCTAATTAACTGCCTAATTGCCTGCCTAATAGCCTGCTTAATTAATTGCCTAATTGCCTGCCTATTTAACTGCCTTATTGCCTGCCTAATTAAATGCCTAATTAACTGTCTAATTAACTGCCTAATTGCCTGCCAAATTAAATGCCTAATTGCCTGCCTAATTAACTGCCTAATTACCTGCCAAGTTAGCTGCTTAATTGCCTGCCTAATTGCCTGCATAATTGCCTGCCTAATTAACTGCCTTATTGCCTGCCTAATTAAATGCCTAATTGACTGCCTAATTAACACCCTAATTGCCTGCCTATTTAAATATCTAATTGCCTTCTTAATTAAATGCCTAATTGACTGCCTAATTAATTGCCTAATTAACTGCCTAATTACCAGCCAAATTAGCTGCTTAATTTCTAGCCTAATTGCATGCATAATTGCGTGCCTAATCAACTGCCTAATTGCCTGCCTCATTATCTGCCTAATTGCCTGCCTAATTGCCTGCCTAATACCCTGCCTATTTGCCTTCTTAATTAATTGCCTAATTGCTTGCCTTATTGCTTGCTTAACTAACTGCCTTATTGAATGCCTAATTGCCTGCATAATTTCCTGCTGAATTAATTGCCTGATTGCCAGCTTAATAAATTGCAAAATTGCCAGCCTAATGGCCTTCTTAATTAATTGCCTAATTGCCTGCCTAATTGCCTGCCTATAACTGCCTAATTGCCTGCCTAATTAACTGCCTAATTGCCTGCCTATTTGCCTGCATAATTAAATGCCCAATTGCCTGCATAATTTCCTGCTTAATTAATTGCATAAATGCCTGCTCAATTGCCTGCCTAATTAACTGCCTAATTTCCTGCCTAATTGCCTGCCTAATTGCCTGCTTAATTAATTGCCTAATTGCCTGCCTAATTAACTGCCTAATTGCCTCCCTAATTAACTGCCTAATTGCCTGCCTTATTGCCAGCCTAATTAAATGCCTAATTGCCTGCATAATTGCGTGCCTAATCAAATGCCTAATTTCCTGCCTAATTAACTGCCTAATTGCCTGCCTAGTTGCCTGCCTCATTGCCTGCCTATTTGCCTGCCTAATTAAATGCCTAATTGCCTGCCTAATTAACTGCCTAATAGCCTGCCTAATTAACTGCCTAATTGCCTGCCTAATTAAATGCCTAATTGCCTGCCTAATTAATTGCCTAATAAACTGCCTAATTACCTGCCAAATTAGCTGCTTAATTGCCTGCCTAATTGCCTGCATAATTGCCTGCCTAATTAACTGCCTAATGGCCTGACTAATTGCCTGCCCAATTGCCTGCTTAATTAATTGCCTAATTGCCTGCCAATTTGCCTGCCTAAATAAATGCCTAATTGACTGCCTAATTAACACCCGAATTTCCTGCATATTTAATTGCCTAATTGCTTGCTTAATTAAATGCCTAATTGCCTGCCTTATTGCCTGCCTAATTGCCTGCCATATTGCCTTCCTAATTAACTGCCTAATTGCCTGCCTAATAAACTGCCTAATTGCCTGCCTAATAAACTGCCTAATTGCCTGCCTAATTAACTGCCTTATTGCCTGCTTAATTGCCAGCCTAATTGCCTGCCTAATTAAATGCCTAATTGCCTGCCTAATAAACTGCCTAATTGCCTGCCTAATTAACTGCCTAATTGCCTGCCTAATAAAATGCCTAATTGCCTGCCTAATTAATTGCCTAATAAACTGCCTAATTACCTGCCTAATTAGCTGCTTAATTGCCTGCCTAATTGCCTGCATAATTGCCTGCCTAATTAACTGCCTAATGGCCTGACTAATTGCCTGTTCAATTGCCTGCTTAATTAATTGCCTAATTGCCTGCCTATTTGCCTGCCTAAATAAATGCCTAATTGACTGCCTAATCGCCTGCCATATTGCCTGCCTAATTAACTGCCTAATTGCCTGCCTAATAAACTGCCTATTTGCCTGCCTAATTAACTGCCTAATTGCCTGCCTAATTGCCTGCCTAATTGTCTGCAATATTGCCTGCCTTATTAACTGCCTAATTGCCTACCTAATTAACTGCCTTATTGCTTGCCTAATTGCTTGCTTAACTAACTGAGTTATTGCCTGCCTAATTGCCTGCATAATTTCCTGCTTAATTATTGCCTAATTGCCTGTCTAATTAAATGGCTAATTGCCTGCCTAATTACCTGCCTAATTGCCTGCATAATTACCTGCTTAATTAATTGCCTAATTGCCTGCCTAATTGCCTGCCTAATAAACTGCCTTATTGCCTGCCTAAGTAACTGCCTAATTGCCTGCCTAATTGCCTGCCTAATAAACTGCCTAATTCATTGCTTAATTAACTGCTTAATTAAATGCCTAATTGACTGCCTAATTAACACCCTAATTGCCTGCCTATTTAAATACCTAATTGCCTGCCTATTTAAATGCCTAATTGCTTGCCTAATTACCTGCCAAACTAGCTGCTTAAGTGCCTGCTTAATTGCCTGCATAATTGCGTGCCTAATCAACTGCCTAAATGCCTGCCTAATTAACTGCCTAATTAACTGCCTAATTGCCTGCCCAATTGCCTGCTTAATTAATTGCCTAATTGCCTGCCTAATTGCTTGCATAATAAATGCCTATTTGACTGCCTAATTAACACCCTAATTGCCTGCCTATTTAAATGCCTAATTGCCTGCTTAATTAATTGCCTAATTCACTGCCTAATTGCCTGCCTAATTGCCTGCCTAATTGCCTGCCTAATTCAATGCCTTATTGCCTGCCTAATTGCCTGCCTTATTAAATGCCTGCCTAATTGCCTGCTTAATTAATTGCATAATTTCCTGCCTAATTGCCTGCCTAATTGCCTGCTTAATTATTTGCCTTATTACCTGCCTAATTGCCTGCTTAATTATTTGCCATATTATATGCTTAATGGCCTGCCTAATTAACTGTCTAATTGCCTGCCTAATTGCCTGCCTAATTAAGTGCCTAATTGCCTGCCTATTTGCCTGCCTAATTAACTGCCTAATTGCCTGCCTAATTGCCTGCCTAATAAACTGCCTAATTGCCTGCCTTATTATCTGCCTAATTGCCTGCCTAATTGCCTGCCTAATTGCTTGCTTAATTAACTTCCTAATTGCCTGCCTAATTAAATGCCTAATTAAATGCCTAATTGCCTGCCTACTGAACTGCTTAATTGCCTGCCTAATTAAATGCCTAATTAACTGTCTAATTAACTGCCTAATTGCCTGCCAAATTAAATGCCTAATTGCCTGCCTAATTAACTGCCTAATTACCTGCCAAATTAGCTGCTTAATTGCCTGCCTAATTGCCTGCATAATTGCCTGCCTAATTAATTGCCTTATTGCCTGCCTAATTAAATGCCTAATTGACTGCCTAATTAACACCCTAATTGCCTGCCTATTTAAATATCTAATTGCCTTCTTAATTAAATGCCTAATTGACTGCCTAATTAATTGCCTAATTAACTGCCTAATTACCAGCCAAATTAGCTGCTTAATTGCTAGCCTAATTGCATGCATAATTGCGTGCCTAATCAACTGCCTAATTGCCTGCCTCATTATCTGCCTAATTGCCTGCCTAATTGCCTGCCTAATACCCTGCCTATTTGCCTTCTTAATTAATTGCCTAATTGCTTGCCTTATTGCTTGCTTAACTAACTGCCTTATTGAATGCCTAATTGCCTGCATAATTTCCTGCTGAATTAATTGCCTGATTGCCAGCTTAATAAATTGCAAAATTGCCAGCCTAATGGCCTTCTTAATTAATTGCCTAATTGCCTGCCTAATTGCCTGCCTATAACTGCCTAATTGCCTGCCTAATTAACTGCCTAATTGCCTGCCTATTTGCCTGCATAATTAAATGCCCAATTGCCTGCATAATTTCCTGCTTAATTAATTGCATAAATGCCTGCTCAATTGCCTGCCTAATTAACTGCCTAATTGCCTGCCTAATTGCCTGCTTAATTAATTGCCTAATTGCCTGCCTAATTAACTGCCTAATTGCCTCCCTAATTAACTGCCTAATTGCCTGCCTTATTGCCAGCCTAATTAAATGCCTAATTGCCTGCATAATTGCGTGCCTAATCAAATGCCTAATTTCCTGCCTAATTAACTGCCTAATTGCCTGCCTAGTTGCCTGCCTCATTGCCTGCCTATTTGCCTGCCTAATTAAATGCCTAATTGCCTGCCTAATTAACTGCCTAATAGCCTGCCTAATTAACTGCCTAATTGCCGGCCTAATTAAATGCCTAATTGCCTGCCTAATTAATTGCCTAATAAACTGCCTAATTACCTGCCAAATTAGCTGCTTAATTGCCTGCCTAATTGCCTGCATAATTGCCTGCCTAATTAACTGCCTAATGGCCTGACTAATTGCCTGCCCAATTGCCTGCTTAATTAATTGCCTAATTGCCTGCCAATTTGCCTGCCTAAATAAATGCCTAATTGACTGCCTAATTAACACCCGAATTTCCTGCATATTTAATTGCCTAATTGCTTGCTTAATTAAATGCCTAATTGCCTGCCTTATTGCCTGCCTAATTGCCTGCCATATTGCCTTCCTAATTAACTGCCTAATTGCCTGCCTAATAAACTGCCTAATTGCCTGCCTAATAAACTGCCTAATTGCCTGCCTAATTAACTGCCTTATTGCCTGCTTAATTGCCAGCCTAATTGCCTGCCTAATTAAATGCCTAATTGCCTGCCTAATTAACTGCCTAATTGCCTGCCTAATTAACTGCCTAATTGCCTGCCTAATAAAATGCCTAATTGCCTGCCTAATTAATTGCCTAATAAACTGCCTAATTACCTGCCAAATTAGCTGCTTAATTGCCTGCCTAATTGCCTGCATAATTGCCTGCCTAATTAACTGCCTAATGGCCTGACTAATTGCCTGTTCAATTGCCTGCTTAATTAATTGCCTAATTGCCTGCCTATTTGCCTGCCTAAATAAATGCCTAATTGACTGCCTAATTGCCTGCCATATTGCCTGCCTAATTAACTGCCTAATTGCCTGCCTAATAAACTGCCTATTTGCCTGCCTAATTAACTGCCTAATTGCCTGCCTAATTGCCTGCCTAATTGTCTGCAATATTGCCTGCCTAATTAACTGCCTAATTGCCTACCTAATTAACTGCCTTATTGCTTGCCTAATTGCTTGCTTAACTAACTGAGTTATTGCCTGCCTAATTGCCTGCATAATTTCCTGCTTAATTATTGCCTAATTGCCTGTCTAATTAAATGGCTAATTGCCTGCCTAATTAACTGCCTAATTACCTGCCTAATTGCCTGCATAATTACCTGCTTAATTAATTGCCTAATTGCCTGCCTAATTGCCTGCCTAATAAACTGCCTTATTGCCTGCCTAAGTAACTGCCTAATTGCCTGCCTAATTGCCTGCCTAATAAACTGCCTAATTCATTGCTTAATTAACTGCTTAATTAAATGCCTAATTGACTGCCTAATTAACACCCTAATTGCCTGCCTATTTAAATACCTAATTGCCTGCCTATTTAAATGCCTAATTGCTTGCCTAATTACCTGCCAAACTAGCTGCTTAAGTGCCTGCTTAATTGCCTGCATAATTGCATGCCTAATCAACTGCCTAAATGCCTGCCTAATTAACTGCCTAATTAACTGCCTAATCGCCTGCCCAATTGCCTGCTTAATTAATTGCCTAATTGCCTGCCTAATTGCTTGCATAATAAATGCCTATTTGACTGCCTAATTAACACCCTAATTGCCTGCCTATTTAAATGCCTAATTGCCTGCTTAATTAATTGCCTAATTCACTGCCTAATTGCCTGCCTAATTGCCTGCCTAATTGCCTGCCTAATTCAATGCCTTATTGCCTGCCTAATTGCCTGCCTTATTAAATGCCTGCCTAATTGCCTGCTTAATTAATTGCATAATTTCCTGCCTAATTGCCTGCCTAATTGCCTGCTTAATTATTTGCCTTATTACCTGCCTAATTGCCTGCTTAATTATTTGCCATATTATATGCTTAATGGCCTGCCTAATTAACTGTCTAATTGCCTGCCTAATTGCCTGCCTAATTAAATGCCTAATTGCCTGCCTATTTGCCTGCCTAATTAACTGCCTAATTGCCTGCCTAATTGCCTGCCTAATAAACTGCCTAATTGCCTGCCTTATTATCTGCCTAATTGCCTGCCTAATTGCCTGCCTAATTGCTTGCTTAATTAACTGCCTCATTGACTGCCTAATTGCCTAATTAATTGCTTGCCTAATTGCGTGCCTAATTAAATGCCTAATTGCTTGCCTAATTAACTGCCTAATTGCCTGCCTAATTATCTGCCTAATGGCCTGCCTAATTAACTTCCTAATTGCCTGCCTAATTAAATGCCTAATTAAATGCCTAATTGCCTGCCTACTGAACTGCTTTATTGCCTGCCTAATTGCCTGCCTAATTAAATGCTTAATGCCTGCCTAATTGCCTGCCTATTTGCCTGCCTAATTAACTGCCTTATTGTTGCTTAATTAATTTCCTAATTAACTGCCTAATTGCCTGCCTAATTGCCTGCCTAATTAAATGCCTAATTGTATGCCTAATTGCAGGCATAATTGCATGCCTAATAACTGCCTAATTGCCTGCCTTATTAACTGCCTAATTGCCTGCCTAATTGCCTGCCTAATTGCCTGCCTAATAAACTGCCTAATTCATTGCTTAATTAACTTCTTAATTAAATGCCTAATTGACTGCATAATTAACACCCTTATTGCCTGCCTATTTA
Organism: Bacillus rossius redtenbacheri; assembly: GCF_032445375.1. Taxonomy (NCBI): domain Eukaryota; kingdom Metazoa; phylum Arthropoda; class Insecta; order Phasmatodea; family Bacillidae; genus Bacillus; species Bacillus rossius. The sequence goes on from NW_026962298.1 coordinate 79,183, forward strand.
AATGCCTAATTGCCTGCCTATTTAAATGCCTAATTGCCTGCCTAATTACCTGCCAAATTAGCTGCTTAAGTACCTGCCTAATTGCCTGCATAATTGCGTGCCTAATCAACTGCCTAATTGCCTGCTTAATTAATTGCATAATTAACTGCCTAATTACCTGCCAAATTAGCTGCTTAATTGCCTGCCTAATTGCCTGCATAATTGCGTGCCTTATCAACTGCCTAATTGCCTGCCTAATTAACTGCTTAATTGCCTGCCTTATTGCCTGCCTAATGAAATGCCTAATTGCCTGCCTATTTGCCTGCCTAATTGCCTGCCTAATTGCCTGCCTAATTGCCTGCCATATTGCCTGCCTAATTAACTGCCTAATTGCCTGCCTAATAAACTGCCTAATTGCCTGCCTAATTAACTGCCTAATTGCCTGCTTAATTGCCTGCCTAATTGCCTGCCTAATTAAATGCCTAATTGCCTGCCTAATTAACTGCCTAATTGCCTGCCTAATTGCCTGCTTAATTAATTGCCTAATTGCCTGCCTATTTAACTGCCTTATTGCCTGCCTAATTAAATGCCTAATTAACTGTCTAATTAACTGCCTAATTGCCTGCCAAATTAAATGCCTAATTGCCTGCCTAATTAACTGCCTAATTACCTGCCAAATTAGCTGCTTAATTGCCTGCCTAATTAAATGCCTAATTGACTGCCTAATTAACACCCTAATTGCCTGCCTATTTAAATATCTAATTGCCTTCTTAATTAAATGCCTAATTGACTGCCTAATTAATTGCCTAATTAACTGCCTAATTACCAACCAAATTAGCTGCTTAATTGCTAGCCTAATTGCATGCATAATTGCGTGCCTAATCAACTGCCTAATTGCCTGCCTCATTAACTGCCTAATTGCCTGCCTAATTGCCTGCCTAATACCCTGCCTATTTGCCTTCTTAAGTAATTGCCTAATTGCTTGCCTTATTGCTTGCTTAACTAACTGCCTTATTGAATGCCTAATTGCCTGCATAATTTCCTGCTGAATTAATTGCCTGATTGCCAGCTTAATAAATTGCAAAATTGCCAGCCTAATGGCCTGCTTAATTAATTGCCTAATTGCCTGCCTAATTGCCTGCCTATAACTGCCTAATTGCCTGCCTAATTAACTGCCTAATTGCCTGCCTATTTGCCTGCATAATTAAATGCCCAATTGCCTGCATAATTTCCTGCTTAATTAATTGCGTAAATGCCTGCTCAATTGCCTGACTAATTAACTGCCTAATTGCCTGCCTAATTGCCTGCCTAACTGCCTGCTTAATTAATTGCCTAATTGCCTGCCTAATTAACTGCCTAATTGCCTCCCTAATTAACTGCCTAATTGCCTGCCTTATTGCCAGCCTAATTAAATGCCTAATTGCCTGCATAATTGCATGCCTAATCAACTGCCTAATTTCCTGCCTAATTAACTGCATAATTGCCTGCCTAGTTGCCTGCCTCATTGCCTGCCTATTTGCCTGCCTAATTAAATGCCTAATTGCCTGCCTAATTAACTGCCTAATAACCTGCCTAATTAACTGCCTAATTGCCTGCCTAATTAAATGCCTAATTGCCTGCCTAATTAATTGCCTAATAAACTGCCTAATTACCTGCCAAATTAGCTGCTTAATTGCCTGCCTAATTGCCTGCATAATTGCCTGCCTAATTAACTGCCTAATGGCCTGACTAATTGCCTGCCCAATTGCCTGCTTAATTAATTGCCTAATTGCCTGCCAATTTGCCTGCCTAATTAAATGCCTAATTGCCTGTCTAATTAACTGCCTAATTAACTTTCTAATTACCTGCCAAATTAGCTGCTTAATTGCCTGCCTAATTGCCTGCATAATTGCCTGCCTAATTAAATGCTTAATGCCTGCCTAATTGCCTGCCTATTTGCCTGCCTAATTAACTGCCTTATTGTTGCTTAATTAATTTCCCAATTAACTGCCTAATTGCCTGCCTAATTAAATGCCTAATTGTATGCCTAATTGCATGCATAATTGCATGCCTAATAACTGCCTAATTGCCTGCCTTATTAACTGCCTAATTGCCTGCCTAAGTAACTGCCTAATTGCCTGCCTAATAAACTGCCTAATTCATTGCTTAATTAACTTCTTAATTAAATGCCTAATTGACTGCCTAATTAACACCCTTATTGCCTGCCTATTTAAATGCCTAATTGCCTGCCTATTTAAATGCCTAATTGCCTGCCTAATTACCTGCCAAATTAGCTGCTTAAAAACCTGCCTAATTGCCTGCATAATTGCGTGCCTAATCAACTGCCTAATTGCCTGCTTAATTAATTGCATAATTAACTGCCTAATTACCTGCCAAATTAGCTGCTTAATTGCCTGCCTAATTGCCTGCATAATTGCGTGCCTTATCAACTGCCTAATTGCCTGCCTAATTAACTGCTTAATTGCCTGCCTTATTGCCTGCCTAATGAAATGCCTAATTGCCTGCCTATTTGCCTGCCTAATTGCCTGCCTAATTGCCTGCCTAATTGCCTGCCATATTGCCTGCCTAATTAACTGCCTAATTGCCTGCCTAATAAACTGCCTAATTGCCTGCCTAATTAACTGCCTAATTGCCTGCTTAATTGCCTGCCTAATTGCCTGCCTAATTAAATGCCTAATTGCCTGCCTAATTAACTGCCTAATTGCCTGCCTAATTGCCTGCTTAATTAATTGCCTAATTGCCTGCCTATTTAACTGCCTTATTGCCTGCCTAATTAAATGCCTAATTAACTGTCTAATTAACTGCCTAATTGCCTGCCAAATTAAATGCCTAATTGCCTGCCTAATTAACTGCCTAATTACCTGCCAAATTAGCTGCTTAATTGCCTGCCTAATTAAATGCCTAATTGACTGCCTAATTAACACCCTAATTGCCTGCCTATTTAAATATCTAATTGCCTTCTTAATTAAATGCTTAATTGACTGCCTAATTAATTGCCTAATTAACTGCCTAATTACCAACCAAATTAGCTGCTTAATTGCTAGCCTAATTGCATGCATAATTGCGTGCCTAATCAACTGCCTAATTGCCTGCCTCATTAACTGCCTAATTGCCTGCCTAATTGCCTGCCTAATACCCTGCCTATTTGCCTTCTTAATTAATTGCCTAATTGCTTGCCTTATTGCTTGCTTAACTAACTGCCTTATTGAATGCCTAATTGCCTGCATAATTTCCTGCTGAATTAATTGCCTGATTGCCAGCTTAATAAATTGCAAAATTGCCAGCCTAATGGCCTGCTTAATTAATTGCCTAATTGCCTGCCTAATTGCCTGCCTATAACTGCCTAATTGCCTGCCTAATTAACTGCCTAATTGCCTGCCTATTTGCCTGCATAATTAAATGCCCAATTGCCTGCATAATTTCCTGCTTAATTAATTGCGTAAATGCCTGCTCAATTGCCTGCCTAATTAACTGCCTAATTGCCTGCCTAATTGCCTGCCTAACTGCCTGCTTAATTAATTGCCTAATTGCCTGCCTAATTAACTGCCTAATTGCCTCCCTAATTAACTGCCTAATTGCCTGCCTTATTGCCAGCCTAATTAAATGCCTAATTGCCTGCATAATTGCATGCCTAATCAACTGCCTAATTTCCTGCCTAATTAACTGCATAATTGCCTGCCTAGTTGCCTGCCTCATTGCCTGCCTATTTGCCTGCCTAATTAAATGCCTAATTGCCTGCCTAATTAACTGCCTAATAACCTGCCTAATTAACTGCCTAATTGCCTGCCTAATTAAATGCCTAATTGCCTGCCTAATTAATTGCCTAATAAACTGCCTAATTACCTGCCAAATTAGCTGCTTAATTGCCTGCCTAATTGCCTGCATAATTGCCTGCCTAATTAACTGCCTAATGGCCTGACTAATTGCCTGCCCAATTGCCTGCTTAATTAATTGCCTAATTGCCTGCCAATTTGCCTGCCTAATTAAATGCCTAATTGCCTGTCTAATTAACTGCCTAATTAACTTTCTAATTACCTGCCAAATTAGCTGCTTAATTGCCTGCCTAATTGCCTGCATAATTGCCTGCCTAATTAAATGCTTAATGCCTGCCTAATTGCCTGCCTATTTGCCTGCCTAATTAACTGCCTTATTGTTGCTTAATTAATTTCCCAATTAACTGCCTAATTGCCTGCCTAATTAAATGCCTAATTGTATGCCTAATTGCATGCATAATTGCATGCCTAATAACTGCCTAATTGCCTGCCTTATTAACTGCCTAATTGCCTGCCTAAGTAACTGCCTAATTGCCTGCCTAATAAACTGCCTAATTCATTGCTTAATTAACTTCTTAATTAAATGCCTAATTGACTGCCTAATTAACACCCTTATTGCCTGCCTATTTAAATGCCTAATTGCCTGCCTATTTAAATGCCTAATTGCCTGCCTAATTACCTGCCAAATTAGCTGCTTAAAAACCTGCCTAATTGCCTGCATAATTGCGTGCCTAATCAACTGCCTAATTGCCTGCTTAATTAATTGCATAATTTCCTGCCTAATTGCCTGCCTAATTGGCTGTTTAATTAATTGCCTTATTACCTGCCTAATTGCCTGCTTAATTATTTGCCTAATTATATGCTTAATGGCCTGCATAATTAACTGTCTAATTGCCTGCCTAATTGCCTGCCTAATTAAATGCCTAATTGCCTGCCTATTTGCCTGCCTAATTAACTGCCTAATTGCCTGCCTAATTGCCTGCCTAATAAACTGCCTAATTGCCTGCCTAATTATCTCCCTAATTGCCTGCCTAATTATCTGCCTAATTGCCTGCCTAATTGCTTGCCTAATTGCTTGATTAATTAACTGCCTCATTGACTGCCTAATTGCCTAATTAATTGCTTGCCTAATTGCGTGCCTAATTAATTGCCTAATTGCCTGCCTAGTTGCCTGCCTCATTGCCTGCCTATTTGCCTGCCTAATTAAATGCCTAATTGCCTGCCTAATTAACTGCCTAATAACCTGCCTAATTAACTGCCTAATTGCCTGCCTAATTAAATGCCTAATTGCCTGCCTAATTAATTGCCTAATAAACTGCCTAATTACCTGCCAAATTAGCTGCTTAATTGCCTGCCTAATTGCCTGCATAATTGCCTGCCTAATTAACTGCCTAATGGCCTGACTAATTGCCTGCCCAATTGCCTGCTTAATTAATTGCCTAATTGCCTGCCAATTTGCCTGCCTAAATAAATGCCTAATTGACTGCCTAATTAACACCCGAATTTCCTGCATATTTAATTGCCTAATTGCCTGCTTAATTAAATGCCTAATTGTCTGCCTAATTGCCTGCCTAATTAACTGCCTAATGGCCTGACTAATTGCCTGCCCAATTGCCTGCTTAATTAACTGCCTAATTGCCTGCCTAATTGCCTGCCTAATTAAATGCCTAATTGTATGCCTAATTGCATGCATAATTGCATGCCTAATAACTGCCTAATTGCCTGCCTTATTAACTGCCTAATTGCCTGCCTAATTGCCTGCCTAATTGCCTGCCTAATAAACTGCCTAATTCATTGCTTAATTAACTTCTTAATTAAATGCCTAATTGACTGCATAATTAACACCCTTATTGCCTGCCTATTTAAATGCCTAATTGCCTGCCTATTTAAATGCCTAATTGCCTGCCTAATTACCTGCCAAATTAGCTGCTTAAGTACCTGCCTAATTGCCTGCATAATTGCGTGCCTAATCAACTGCCTAATTGCCTGCTTAATTAATTGCATAATTAACTGCCTAATTACCTGCCAAATTAGCTGCTTAATTGCCTGCCTAATTGCCTGCATAATTGCGTGCCTTATCAACTGCCTAATTGCCTGCCTAATTAACTGCTTAATTGCCTGCCTTATTGCCTGCCTAATGAAATGCCTAATTGCCTGCCTATTTGCCTGCCTAATTGCCTGCCTAATTGCCTGCCTAATTGCCTGCCATATTGCCTGCCTAATTAACTGCCTAATTGCCTGCCTAATAAACTGCCTAATTGCCTGCCTAATTAACTGCCTAATTGCCTGCTTAATTGCCTGCCTAATTGCCTGCCTAATTAAATGCCTAATTGCCTGCCTAATTAACTGCCTAATTGCCTGCCTAATTGCCTGCTTAATTAATTGCCTAATTGCCTGCCTATTTAACTGCCTTATTGCCTGCCTAATTAAATGCCTAATTAACTGTCTAATTAACTGCCTAATTGCCTGCCAAATTAAATGCCTAATTGCCTGCCTAATTAACTGCCTAATTACCTGCCAAATTAGCTGCTTAATTGCCTGCCTAATTAAATGCCTAATTGACTGCCTAATTAACACCCTAATTGCCTGCCTATTTAAATATCTAATTGCCTTCTTAATTAAATGCCTAATTGACTGCCTAATTAATTGCCTAATTAACTGCCTAATTACCAACCAAATTAGCTGCTTAATTGCTAGCCTAATTGCATGCATAATTGCGTGCCTAATCAACTGCCTAATTGCCTGCCTCATTAACTGCCTAATTGCCTGCCTAATTGCCTGCATAATTAAATGCCCAATTGCCTGCATAATTTCCTGCTTAATTAATTGCGTAAATGCCTGCTCAATTGCCTGCCTAATTAACTGCCTAATTGCCTGCCTAATTGCCTGCCTAACTGCCTGCTTAATTAATTGCCTAATTGCCTGCCTAATTAACTGCCTAATTGCCTCCCTAATTAACTGCCTAATTGCCTGCCTTATTGCCAGCCTAATTAAATGCCTAATTGCCTGCATAATTGCATGCCTAATCAACTGCCTAATTTCCTGCCTAATTAACTGCATAATTGCCTGCCTAGTTGCCTGCCTCATTGCCTGCCTATTTGCCTGCCTAATTAAATGCCTAATTGCCTGCCTAATTAACTGCCTAATAACCTGCCTAATTAACTGCCTAATTGCCTGCCTAATTAAATGCCTAATTGCCTGCCTAATTAATTGCCTAATAAACTGCCTAATTACCTGCCAAATTAGCTGCTTAATTGCCTGCCTAATTGCCTGCATAATTGCCTGCCTAATTAACTGCCTAATGGCCTGACTAATTGCCTGCCCAATTGCCTGCTTAATTAATTGCCTAATTGCCTGCCAATTTGCCTGCCTAATTAAATGCCTAATTGCCTGTCTAATTAACTGCCTAATTAACTTTCTAATTACCTGCCAAATTAGCTGCTTAATTGCCTGCCTAATTGCCTGCATAATTGCCTGCCTAATTAAATGCTTAATGCCTGCCTAATTGCCTGCCTATTTGCCTGCCTAATTAACTGCCTTATTGTTGCTTAATTAATTTCCCAATTAACTGCCTAATTGCCTGCCTAATTAAATGCCTAATTGTATGCCTAATTGCATGCATAATTGCATGCCTAATAACTGCCTAATTGCCTGCCTTATTAACTGCCTAATTGCCTGCCTAAGTAACTGCCTAATTGCCTGCCTAATAAACTGCCTAATTCATTGCTTAATTAACTTCTTAATTAAATGCCTAATTGACTGCCTAATTAACACCCTTATTGCCTGCCTATTTAAATGCCTAATTGCCTGCCTATTTAAATGCCTAATTGCCTGCCTAATTACCTGCCAAATTAGCTGCTTAAAAACCTGCCTAATTGCCTGCATAATTGCGTGCCTAATCAACTGCCTAATTGCCTGCTTAATTAATTGCATAATTTCCTGCCTAATTGCCTGCCTAATTGGCTGTTTAATTAATTGCCTTATTACCTGCCTAATTGCCTGCTTAATTATTTGCCTAATTATATGCTTAATGGCCTGCATAATTAACTGTCTAATTGCCTGCCTAATTGCCTGCCTAATTAAATGCCTAATTGCCTGCCTATTTGCCTGCCTAATTAACTGCCTAATTGCCTGCCTAATTGCCTGCCTAATAAACTGCCTAATTGCCTGCCTAATTATCTCCCTAATTGCCTGCCTAATTATCTGCCTAATTGCCTGCCTAATTGCTTGCCTAATTGCTTGATTAATTAACTGCCTCATTGACTGCCTAATTGCCTAATTAATTGC